>NW_027423126.1:52500-92500 GCF_048934315.1 Petromyzon marinus
CAACACTGTCATAGACTCAGCACTGCCACCCATAGACTCAGCACTGTCATAGACTCAGCACTGTACCATAGACTCAGCACTGTACCATAGACTCAGCACTGCACCATAGACTCAGCACTGCACCATAGACTCAACACTGTCATAGACTCAACACTGTACCATAGACTCGGCACTGCACCATAGACTCGGCACTGCCACCCATAGACTCAACACTGCACCATAGACTCAGCACTGCCACCCATAGACTCAGCACTGCACCATAGACTCAACACTGTCATAGACTCAACACTGCACCATAGACTCAACACTGCACCATAGACTCAGCACTGTCATAGACTCAACACTGCCACCCATAGACTCAACACTGCCACCCATAGACTCAACACTGCACCATAGACTCAACACTGCACCATAGACTCAACACTGCCACCCATAGACTCAACACTGCCACCCTTAGACTCAACACTGCCACCCATAGACTCAACACTGCCACCCATAGACTCAACACTGCCACCCATAGACTCAACACTGCCACCCATAGACTCAACACTGCCACCCTTAGACTCAACACTGCCACCCATAGACTCAGCACTGCACCATAGACTCAACACTGTCATAGACTCAACACTGCACCATAGACTCAACACTGCACCATAGACTCAGCACTGTCATAGACTCAACACTGCACCATAGACTCAACACTGCCACCCATAGACTCAACACTGCACCATAGACTCAACACTGCACCATAGACTCAACACTGCCACCCATAGACTCAACACTGCCACCCTTAGACTCAACACTGCCACCCATAGACTCAACACTGCCACCCATAGACTCAACACTGCCACCCATAGACTCAACACTGCCACCCATAGACTCAACACTGCCACCCTTAGACTCAACACTGCCACCCATAGACTCAACACTGTCATAGACTCAACACTGTACCATAGACTCGGCACTGCACCATAGACTCGGCACTGCCACCCATAGACTCAACACTGCACCATAGACTCAGCACTGCCACCCATAGACTCAGCACTGCACCATAGACTCAACACTGTCATAGACTCAACACTGCACCATAGACTCAACACTGCACCATAGACTCAGCACTGTCATAGACTCAACACTGCACCATAGACTCAACACTGCCACCCATAGACTCAACACTGCACCATAGACTCAACACTGCACCATAGACTCAACACTGCCACCCATAGACTCAACACTGCCACCCTTAGACTCAACACTGCCACCCATAGACTCAACACTGCCACCCATAGACTCAACACTGCCACCCATAGACTCAACACTGCCACCCATAGACTCAACACTGCCACCCTTAGACTCAACACTGCCACCCATAGACTCAACACTGCCACCCATAGACTCAACACTGCACCATAGACTCAACACTGCACCATAGACTCAACACTGCTACCCATAGACTCAACACTGCACCATAGACTCAACACTGCCACCCATAGACTCAACACTGCACCATAGACTCAACACTGCACCATAGACTCAGCACTGTCATAGACTCAGCACTGCACCATAGACTCAACACTGCACCATAGACTCAACACTGTCATAGACTCAGCACTGTCACCCATAGACTCAGCACTGCCACCCATAGACTCAACACTGTCATAGACTCAACACTGCACCATAGACTCAACACTGCCACCCATAGACTCAACACTGCACCATAGACTCAACACTGTACCATAGACTCAACACTGCACCATAGACTCAGCACTGTCATAGACTCAGCACTGCACCATAGACTCAACACTGCACCATAGACTCAACACTGCACCATAGACTCAACACTGTCACCCATAGACTCAGCACTGCCACCCATAGACTCAGCACTGCACCATAGACTCAACACTGCTACCCATAGACTCAACACTGCACCATAGACTCAACACTGCCATAGACTCAACACTGCCACCCATAGACTCAACACTGCCATAGACTCAACACTGCCACCCATAGACTCAACACTGCCACCCATAGACTCAACACTGCCACCCATAGACTCAACACTGCCACCCATAGACTCAACACTGCCACCCATAGACTCAACACTGCCACCCATAGACTCAACACTGCCACCCATAGACTCAGCACTGCCACCCATAGACTCTCAACACTGCCACCCATAGACTCAACACTGCACCATAGACTCAACACTGCACCATAGACTCAACACTGCCACCCATAGACTCAACACTGCCACCCATAGACTCAACACTGCCACCCACAGACTCAACACTGCCACCCACAGACTCAACACTGCCACCCATAGACTCAACACTGCCACCCATAGACTCAACACTGCCATAGACTCAACACTGCCACCCATAGACTCATCACTGCACCATAGACTCAACACTGCCATAGACTCAACACTGCCACCCATAGACTCAACACTGCACCATAGACTCAACACTGCACCATAGACTCAACACTGCCACCCATAGACTCAACACTGCCATAGACTCAACACTGCCACCCATAGACTCAACACTGCCACCCATAGACTCAACACTGCCACCCATAGACTCAACACTGCCATAGACTCAACACTGCCACCCATAGACTCAACACTGCCACCCATAGACTCAACACTGCACCATAGACTCAGCACTGCCACCCATAGACTCAACACTGCACCATAGACTCAACACTGCCACCCATAGACTCAACACTGCCACCCATAGACTCAACACTGCCACCCATAGACTCAGCACTGCCACCCATAGACTCAACACTGCCACCCACAGACTCAACACTGCCACCCATAGACTCAACACTGCACCATAGACTCAACACTGCCACCCATAGACTCAACACTGCCATAGACTCAACACTGCTCCATAGACTCAGCACTGCTACCCATAGACTCAACACTGTCACCCATAGACTCAACACTGTCACCCATAGACTCAACACTGCCACCCATAGACTCAACACTGCCATAGACTCAACACTGCCACCCATAGACTCAACACTGCCACCCATAGACTCAACACTGCCATAGACTCAACACTGCCACCCATAGACTCAACACTGCCACCCATAGACTCAACACTGCCACCCATAGACTCAACACTGCCATAGACTCAACACTGCCACCCATAGACTCAACACTGCCACCCATAGACTCAGCACTGCCACCCATAGACTCAACACTGCACCATAGACTCAACACTGCACCATAGACTCAACACTGCACCGTAGACTCGGCACTGTACCGTAGACTCGGCACTGTACCGTAGACTCGGCACTGTACCGTAGACTCAGCACTGCACCATAGACTCAACACTGTCATAGACTCAGCACTGCCACCCATAGACTCAGCACTGTCATAGACTCAGCACTGTACCATAGACTCAGCACTGTACCATAGACTCAGCACTGCACCATAGACTCAGCACTGCACCATAGACTCAGCACTGTACCATAGACTCAACACTGTCATAGACTCAACACTGTACCATAGACTCGGCACTGCACCATAGACTCGGCACTGCCACCCATAGACTCAACACTGCACCATAGACTCAGCACTGCCACCCATAGACTCAGCACTGCACCATAGACTCAACACTGTCATAGACTCAACACTGCACCATAGACTCAACACTGCACCATAGACTCAGCACTGTCATAGACTCAACACTGCACCATAGACTCAACACTGCCACCCATAGACTCAACACTGCACCATAGACTCAACACTGCACCATAGACTCAACACTGCCACCCATAGACTCAACACTGCCACCCTTAGACTCAACACTGCCACCCATAGACTCAACACTGCCACCCATAGACTCAACACTGCCACCCATAGACTCAACACTGCCACCCATAGACTCAACACTGCCACCCTTAGACTCAACACTGCCACCCATAGACTCAGCACTGTCATAGACTCAACACTGCACCATAGACTCAACACTGCCACCCAAAGACTCAACACTGACATAGACTCAGCACTGTCACCCATAGACTCAACACTGCACCATAGACTCAGCACTCATAGACTCAACACTGCCACCCATAGACTCAGCACTGTCATAGACTCAGCACTGTCATAGACTCAGCACTGCCACCCATAGACTCAGCACTGTCATAGACTCAGCACTGTCATAGACTCAGCACTGTACCGTAGACTCAGCACTGTCATAGACTCGGCACTGTCATAGACTCGGCACTGTCATAGACTCGGCACTGTCATAGACTCGGCACTGTCATAGACTCGGCACTGTCATAGACTCGGCACTGTCATAGACTCGGCACTGTACCATAGACTCAGCACTGTCATAGACTCAGCACTGTACCGTAGACTCAACACTGTACCGTAGACTCGGCACTGTACCGTAGACTTGGCACTGTACCGTAGACTCGGCACTGTACCGTAGACTCGACACTGTACCGTAGACTCGGCACTGTACCGTAGACTCGGCACTGTACCGTAGACTCGGCACTGTACCGTAGACTCGGCACTGTACCGTAGACTCGGCACTGTACCGTAGACTCGGCACTGTACCGTAGACTCGGCACTGTACCGTAGACTCGGCACTGTACCGTAGACTCGGCACTGTACCGTAGACTCGGCACTGTACCGTAGACTCGGCACTGTCATAGACTCGGCACTGTCATAGACTCGGCACTGTCATAGACTCGGCACTGTCATAGACTCAGCACTGCACCATAGACTCAGCACTGCACCATAGACTCAGCACTGTACCATAGACTCAGCACTGTCATAGACTCGGCACTGTCATAGACTCGGCACTGTCATAGACTCGGCACTGTCATAGACTCGGCACTGTACCGTAGACTCGGCACTGCCACCCATAGACTCAGCACTGTCATAGACTCAGCACTGTACCGTAGACTCAACACTGTACCGTAGACTCAGCACTGTACCGTAGACTCAGCACTGTCATAGACTCAACACTGTCATAGACTCAGCACTGCCATAGACTCAACACTGTCATAGACTCAGCACTGCCATAGACTCAACACTGCACCATAGACTCAGCACTGTCATAGACTCAGCACTGTACCGTAGACTCAGCACTGTCATAGACTCAGCACTGTCATAGACTCAGCACTGTCATAGACTCAGCACTGTCATAGACTCAGCACTGTCATAGACTCAGCACTGTCATAGACTCAGCACTGTCATAGACTCAGCACTGTCATAGACTCAGCACTGTACCGTAGACTCGGCACTGTACCGTAGACTCGGCACTGTACCGTAGACTCAGCACTGTCATAGACTCAGCACTGTCATAGACTCAGCACTGTCATAGACTCAGCACTGTCATAGACTCGGCACTGTACCGTAGACTCGGCACTGTACCGTAGACTCGGCACTGTACCGTAGACTCGGCACTGTACCGTAGACTCGGCACTGTACCGTAGACTCGGCACTGTACCGTAGACTCGACACTGTACCGTAGACTCAGCACTGCACCATAGACTCAACACTGTCATAGACTCAGCACTGCCACCCATAGACTCAGCACTGTCATAGACTCAGCACTGTACCATAGACTCAGCACTGTACCATAGACTCAGCACTGCACCATAGACTCAGCACTGCACCATAGACTCAACACTGTCATAGACTCAACACTGTACCATAGACTCGGCACTGCACCATAGACTCGGCACTGCCACCCATAGACTCAACACTGCACCATAGACTCAGCACTGCCACCCATAGACTCAGCACTGCACCATAGACTCAACACTGTCATAGACTCAACACTGCACCATAGACTCAACACTGCACCATAGACTCAGCACTGTCATAGACTCAACACTGCCACCCATAGACTCAACACTGCCACCCATAGACTCAACACTGCACCATAGACTCAACACTGCACCATAGACTCAACACTGCCACCCATAGACTCAACACTGCCACCCTTAGACTCAACACTGCCACCCATAGACTCAACACTGCCACCCATAGACTCAACACTGCCACCCATAGACTCAACACTGCCACCCATAGACTCAACACTGCCACCCTTAGACTCAACACTGCCACCCATAGACTCAGCACTGCACCATAGACTCAACACTGTCATAGACTCAACACTGCACCATAGACTCAACACTGCACCATAGACTCAGCACTGTCATAGACTCAACACTGCACCATAGACTCAACACTGCCACCCATAGACTCAACACTGCACCATAGACTCAACACTGCACCATAGACTCAACACTGCCACCCATAGACTCAACACTGCCACCCTTAGACTCAACACTGCCACCCATAGACTCAACACTGCCACCCATAGACTCAACACTGCCACCCATAGACTCAACACTGCCACCCATAGACTCAACACTGCCACCCTTAGACTCAACACTGCCACCCATAGACTCAACACTGTCATAGACTCAACACTGTACCATAGACTCGGCACTGCACCATAGACTCGGCACTGCCACCCATAGACTCAACACTGCACCATAGACTCAGCACTGCCACCCATAGACTCAGCACTGCACCATAGACTCAACACTGTCATAGACTCAACACTGCACCATAGACTCAACACTGCACCATAGACTCAGCACTGTCATAGACTCAACACTGCACCATAGACTCAACACTGCCACCCATAGACTCAACACTGCACCATAGACTCAACACTGCACCATAGACTCAACACTGCCACCCATAGACTCAACACTGCCACCCTTAGACTCAACACTGCCACCCATAGACTCAACACTGCCACCCATAGACTCAACACTGCCACCCATAGACTCAACACTGCCACCCATAGACTCAACACTGCCACCCTTAGACTCAACACTGCCACCCATAGACTCAACACTGCCACCCATAGACTCAACACTGCACCATAGACTCAACACTGCACCATAGACTCAACACTGCTACCCATAGACTCAACACTGCACCATAGACTCAACACTGCCACCCATAGACTCAACACTGCACCATAGACTCAACACTGCACCATAGACTCAGCACTGTCATAGACTCAGCACTGCACCATAGACTCAACACTGCACCATAGACTCAACACTGTCATAGACTCAGCACTGTCACCCATAGACTCAGCACTGCCACCCATAGACTCAACACTGTCATAGACTCAACACTGCACCATAGACTCAACACTGCCACCCATAGACTCAACACTGCACCATAGACTCAACACTGTACCATAGACTCAACACTGCACCATAGACTCAGCACTGTCATAGACTCAGCACTGCACCATAGACTCAACACTGCACCATAGACTCAACACTGCACCATAGACTCAACACTGTCACCCATAGACTCAGCACTGCCACCCATAGACTCAGCACTGCACCATAGACTCAACACTGCTACCCATAGACTCAACACTGCACCATAGACTCAACACTGCCATAGACTCAACACTGCCACCCATAGACTCAACACTGCCATAGACTCAACACTGCCACCCATAGACTCAACACTGCCACCCATAGACTCAACACTGCCACCCATAGACTCAACACTGCCACCCATAGACTCAACACTGCCACCCATAGACTCAACACTGCCACCCATAGACTCAACACTGCCACCCATAGACTCAGCACTGCCACCCATAGACTCTCAACACTGCCACCCATAGACTCAACACTGCACCATAGACTCAACACTGCACCATAGACTCAACACTGCCACCCATAGACTCAACACTGCCACCCATAGACTCAACACTGCCACCCACAGACTCAACACTGCCACCCACAGACTCAACACTGCCACCCATAGACTCAACACTGCCACCCATAGACTCAACACTGCCATAGACTCAACACTGCCACCCATAGACTCATCACTGCACCATAGACTCAACACTGCCATAGACTCAACACTGCCACCCATAGACTCAACACTGCACCATAGACTCAACACTGCACCATAGACTCAACACTGCCACCCATAGACTCAACACTGCCATAGACTCAACACTGCCACCCATAGACTCAACACTGCCACCCATAGACTCAACACTGCCACCCATAGACTCAACACTGCCATAGACTCAACACTGCCACCCATAGACTCAACACTGCCACCCATAGACTCAACACTGCACCATAGACTCAGCACTGCCACCCATAGACTCAACACTGCACCATAGACTCAACACTGCCACCCATAGACTCAACACTGCCACCCATAGACTCAACACTGCCACCCATAGACTCAGCACTGCCACCCATAGACTCAACACTGCCACCCACAGACTCAACACTGCCACCCATAGACTCAACACTGCACCATAGACTCAACACTGCCACCCATAGACTCAACACTGCCATAGACTCAACACTGCTCCATAGACTCAGCACTGCTACCCATAGACTCAACACTGTCACCCATAGACTCAACACTGTCACCCATAGACTCAACACTGCCACCCATAGACTCAACACTGCCATAGACTCAACACTGCCACCCATAGACTCAACACTGCCACCCATAGACTCAACACTGCCATAGACTCAACACTGCCACCCATAGACTCAACACTGCCACCCATAGACTCAACACTGCCACCCATAGACTCAACACTGCCATAGACTCAACACTGCCACCCATAGACTCAACACTGCCACCCATAGACTCAGCACTGCCACCCATAGACTCAACACTGCACCATAGACTCAACACTGCACCATAGACTCAACACTGCACCGTAGACTCGGCACTGTACCGTAGACTCGGCACTGTACCGTAGACTCGGCACTGTACCGTAGACTCAGCACTGCACCATAGACTCAACACTGTCATAGACTCAGCACTGCCACCCATAGACTCAGCACTGTCATAGACTCAGCACTGTACCATAGACTCAGCACTGTACCATAGACTCAGCACTGCACCATAGACTCAGCACTGCACCATAGACTCAGCACTGTACCATAGACTCAACACTGTCATAGACTCAACACTGTACCATAGACTCGGCACTGCACCATAGACTCGGCACTGCCACCCATAGACTCAACACTGCACCATAGACTCAGCACTGCCACCCATAGACTCAGCACTGCACCATAGACTCAACACTGTCATAGACTCAACACTGCACCATAGACTCAACACTGCACCATAGACTCAGCACTGTCATAGACTCAACACTGCACCATAGACTCAACACTGCCACCCATAGACTCAACACTGCACCATAGACTCAACACTGCACCATAGACTCAACACTGCCACCCATAGACTCAACACTGCCACCCTTAGACTCAACACTGCCACCCATAGACTCAACACTGCCACCCATAGACTCAACACTGCCACCCATAGACTCAACACTGCCACCCATAGACTCAACACTGCCACCCTTAGACTCAACACTGCCACCCATAGACTCAACACTGTCATAGACTCAACACTGTACCATAGACTCGGCACTGCACCATAGACTCGGCACTGCCACCCATAGACTCAACACTGCACCATAGACTCAGCACTGTCATAGACTCAACACTGCACCATAGACTCAACACTGCCACCCATAGACTCAACACTGCACCATAGACTCAACACTGCACCATAGACTCAGCACTGTCATAGACTCAACACTGCACCATAGACTCAACACTGCCACCCATAGACTCAACACTGCACCATAGACTCAACACTGCACCATAGACTCAACACTGCCACCCATAGACTCAACACTGCCACCCTTAGACTCAACACTGCCACCCATAGACTCAACACTGCCACCCATAGACTCAACACTGCCACCCATAGACTCAACACTGCCACCCATAGACTCAACACTGCCACCCTTAGACTCAACACTGCCACCCATAGACTCAACACTGCCACCCATAGACTCAACACTGCACCATAGACTCAACACTGCACCATAGACTCAACACTGCTACCCATAGACTCAACACTGCACCATAGACTCAACACTGCCACCCATAGACTCAACACTGCACCATAGACTCAACACTGCACCATAGACTCAGCACTGTCATAGACTCAGCACTGCACCATAGACTCAACACTGCACCATAGACTCAACACTGTCATAGACTCAGCACTGTCACCCATAGACTCAGCACTGCCACCCATAGACTCAACACTGTCATAGACTCAACACTGCACCATAGACTCAACACTGCCACCCATAGACTCAACACTGCACCATAGACTCAACACTGTACCATAGACTCAACACTGCACCATAGACTCAGCACTGTCATAGACTCAGCACTGCACCATAGACTCAACACTGCACCATAGACTCAACACTGTCACCCATAGACTCAGCACTGCCACCCATAGACTCAGCACTGCACCATAGACTCAACACTGCTACCCATAGACTCAACACTGCACCATAGACTCACCACTGCCATAGACTCAACACTGCCACCCATAGACTCAACACTGCCATAGACTCAACACTGCCACCCATAGACTCAACACTGCCACCCATAGACTCAACACTGCCACCCATAGACTCAACACTGCCACCCATAGACTCAACACTGCCACCCATAGACTCAACACTGCCACCCATAGACTCAACACTGCCACCCATAGACTCAGCACTGCCACCCATAGACTCTCAACACTGCCACCCATAGACTCAACACTGCACCATAGACTCAACACTGCACCATAGACTCAACACTGCCACCCATAGACTCAACACTGCCACCCATAGACTCAACACTGCCACCCACAGACTCAACACTGCCACCCACAGACTCAACACTGCCACCCATAGACTCAACACTGCCACCCATAGACTCAACACTGCCATAGACTCAACACTGCCACCCATAGACTCAGCACTGCACCATAGACTCAACACTGCCATAGACTCAACACTGCCACCCATAGACTCAACACTGCACCATAGACTCAACACTGCACCATAGACTCAACACTGCCACCCATAGACTCAACACTGCCATAGACTCAACACTGCCACCCATAGACTCAACACTGCCACCCATAGACTCAACACTGCCACCCATAGACTCAACACTGCCATAGACTCAACACTGCCACCCATAGACTCAACACTGCCACCCATAGACTCAACACTGCACCATAGACTCAGCACTGCCACCCATAGACTCAACACTGCACCATAGACTCAACACTGCCACCCATAGACTCAACACTGCCACCCATAGACTCAACACTGCCACCCATAGACTCAGCACTGCCACCCATACACTCAACACTGCCACCCACAGACTCAACACTGCCACCCATAGACTCAACACTGCACCATAGACTCAACACTGCCACCCATAGACTCAACACTGCCATAGACTCAACACTGCTCCATAGACTCAGCACTGCTACCCATAGACTCAACACTGTCACCCATAGACTCAACACTGTCACCCATAGACTCAACACTGCCACCCATAGACTCAACACTGCCATAGACTCAACACTGCCACCCATAGACTCAACACTGCCACCCATAGACTCAACACTGCCATAGACTCAACACTGCCACCCATAGACTCAACACTGCCACCCATAGACTCAACACTGCCATAGACTCAACACTGCCACCCATAGACTCAACACTGCCACCCATAGACTCAGCACTGCCACCCATAGACTCAACACTGCACCATAGACTCAACACTGCACCATAGACTCAACACTGCACCATAGACTCAACACTGTCATAGACTCAGCACTGTCACCCATAGACTCAGCACTGCCACCCATAGACTCAACACTGTACCATAGACTCAACACTGTACCATAGACTCAGCACTGCACCATAGACTCAGCACTGCACCATAGACTCAACACTGTCATAGACTCAACACTGTACCATAGACTCGGCACTGCACCATAGACTCGGCACTGCCACCCATAGACTCAACACTGCACCATAGACTCAGCACTGCCACCCATAGACTCAGCACTGCACCATAGACTCAACACTGTCATAGACTCAACACTGCACCATAGACTCAACACTGCACCATAGACTCAGCACTGTCATAGACTCAACACTGCCACCCATAGACTCAACACTGCCACCCATAGACTCAACACTGCACCATAGACTCAACACTGCACCATAGACTCAACACTGCCACCCATAGACTCAACACTGCCACCCTTAGACTCAACACTGCCACCCATAGACTCAACACTGCCACCCATAGACTCAACACTGCCACCCATAGACTCAACACTGCCACCCATAGACTCAACACTGCCACCCTTAGACTCAACACTGCCACCCATAGACTCAGCACTGCACCATAGACTCAACACTGTCATAGACTCAACACTGCACCATAGACTCAACACTGCACCATAGACTCAGCACTGTCATAGACTCAACACTGCACCATAGACTCAACACTGCCACCCATAGACTCAACACTGCACCATAGACTCAACACTGCACCATAGACTCAACACTGCCACCCATAGACTCAACACTGCCACCCTTAGACTCAACACTGCCACCCATAGACTCAACACTGCCACCCATAGACTCAACACTGCCACCCATAGACTCAACACTGCCACCCATAGACTCAACACTGCCACCCTTAGACTCAACACTGCCACCCATAGACTCAACACTGTCATAGACTCAACACTGTACCATAGACTCGGCACTGCACCATAGACTCGGCACTGCCACCCATAGACTCAACACTGCACCATAGACTCAGCACTGCCACCCATAGACTCAGCACTGCACCATAGACTCAACACTGTCATAGACTCAACACTGCACCATAGACTCAACACTGCACCATAGACTCAGCACTGTCATAGACTCAACACTGCACCATAGACTCAACACTGCCACCCATAGACTCAACACTGCACCATAGACTCAACACTGCACCATAGACTCAACACTGCCACCCATAGACTCAACACTGCCACCCTTAGACTCAACACTGCCACCCATAGACTCAACACTGCCACCCATAGACTCAACACTGCCACCCATAGACTCAACACTGCCACCCATAGACTCAACACTGCCACCCTTAGACTCAACACTGCCACCCATAGACTCAACACTGCCACCCATAGACTCAACACTGCACCATAGACTCAACACTGCACCATAGACTCAACACTGCTACCCATAGACTCAACACTGCACCATAGACTCAACACTGCCACCCATAGACTCAACACTGCACCATAGACTCAACACTGCACCATAGACTCAGCACTGTCATAGACTCAGCACTGCACCATAGACTCAACACTGCACCATAGACTCAACACTGTCATAGACTCAGCACTGTCACCCATAGACTCAGCACTGCCACCCATAGACTCAACACTGTCATAGACTCAACACTGCACCATAGACTCAACACTGCCACCCATAGACTCAACACTGCACCATAGACTCAACACTGTACCATAGACTCAACACTGCACCATAGACTCAGCACTGTCATAGACTCAGCACTGCACCATAGACTCAACACTGCACCATAGACTCAACACTGCACCATAGACTCAACACTGCACCATAGACTCAACACTGTCACCCATAGACTCAGCACTGCCACCCATAGACTCAGCACTGCACCATAGACTCAACACTGCTACCCATAGACTCAACACTGCACCATAGACTCAACACTGCCATAGACTCAACACTGCCACCCATAGACTCAACACTGCCATAGACTCAACACTGCCACCCATAGACTCAACACTGCCACCCATAGACTCAACACTGCCACCCATAGACTCAACACTGCCACCCATAGACTCAACACTGCCACCCATAGACTCAACACTGCCACCCATAGACTCAACACTGCCACCCATAGACTCAGCACTGCCACCCATAGACTCTCAACACTGCCACCCATAGACTCAACACTGCACCATAGACTCAACACTGCACCATAGACTCAACACTGCCACCCATAGACTCAACACTGCCACCCATAGACTCAACACTGCCACCCACAGACTCAACACTGCCACCCACAGACTCAACACTGCCACCCATAGACTCAACACTGCCACCCATAGACTCAACACTGCCATAGACTCAACACTGCCACCCATAGACTCATCACTGCACCATAGACTCAACACTGCCATAGACTCAACACTGCCACCCATAGACTCAACACTGCACCATAGACTCAACACTGCACCATAGACTCAACACTGCCACCCATAGACTCAACACTGCCATAGACTCAACACTGCCACCCATAGACTCAACACTGCCACCCATAGACTCAACACTGCCACCCATAGACTCAACACTGCCATAGACTCAACACTGCCACCCATAGACTCAACACTGCCACCCATAGACTCAACACTGCACCATAGACTCAGCACTGCCACCCATAGACTCAACACTGCACCATAGACTCAACACTGCCACCCATAGACTCAACACTGCCACCCATAGACTCAACACTGCCACCCATAGACTCAGCACTGCCACCCATAGACTCAACACTGCCACCCACAGACTCAACACTGCCACCCATAGACTCAACACTGCACCATAGACTCAACACTGCCACCCATAGACTCAACACTGCCATAGACTCAACACTGCTCCATAGACTCAGCACTGCTACCCATAGACTCAACACTGTCACCCATAGACTCAACACTGTCACCCATAGACTCAACACTGCCACCCATAGACTCAACACTGCCATAGACTCAACACTGCCACCCATAGACTCAACACTGCCACCCATAGACTCAACACTGCCATAGACTCAACACTGCCACCCATAGACTCAACACTGCCACCCATAGACTCAACACTGCCACCCATAGACTCAACACTGCCATAGACTCAACACTGCCACCCATAGACTCAACACTGCCACCCATAGACTCAGCACTGCCACCCATAGACTCAACACTGCACCATAGACTCAACACTGCACCATAGACTCAACACTGCACCGTAGACTCGGCACTGTACCGTAGACTCGGCACTGTACCGTAGACTCGGCACTGTACCGTAGACTCAGCACTGCACCATAGACTCAACACTGTCATAGACTCAGCACTGCCACCCATAGACTCAGCACTGTCATAGACTCAGCACTGTACCATAGACTCAGCACTGTACCATAGACTCAGCACTGCACCATAGACTCAGCACTGCACCATAGACTCAGCACTGTACCATAGACTCAACACTGTCATAGACTCAACACTGTACCATAGACTCGGCACTGCACCATAGACTCGGCACTGCCACCCATAGACTCAACACTGCACCATAGACTCAGCACTGCCACCCATAGACTCAGCACTGCACCATAGACTCAACACTGTCATAGACTCAACACTGCACCATAGACTCAACACTGCACCATAGACTCAGCACTGTCATAGACTCAACACTGCACCATAGACTCAACACTGCCACCCATAGACTCAACACTGCACCATAGACTCAACACTGCACCATAGACTCAACACTGCCACCCATAGACTCAACACTGCCACCCTTAGACTCAACACTGCCACCCATAGACTCAACACTGCCACCCATAGACTCAACACTGCCACCCATAGACTCAACACTGCCACCCATAGACTCAACACTGCCACCCTTAGACTCAACACTGCCACCCATAGACTCAACACTGTCATAGACTCAACACTGTACCATAGACTCGGCACTGCACCATAGACTCGGCACTGCCACCCATAGACTCAACACTGCACCATAGACTCAGCACTGTCATAGACTCAACACTGCACCATAGACTCAACACTGCCACCCATAGACTCAACACTGCACCATAGACTCAACACTGCACCATAGACTCAGCACTGTCATAGACTCAACACTGCACCATAGACTCAACACTGCCACCCATAGACTCAACACTGCACCATAGACTCAACACTGCACCATAGACTCAACACTGCCACCCATAGACTCAACACTGCCACCCTTAGACTCAACACTGCCACCCATAGACTCAACACTGCCACCCATAGACTCAACACTGCCACCCATAGACTCAACACTGCCACCCATAGACTCAACACTGCCACCCTTAGACTCAACACTGCCACCCATAGACTCAACACTGCCACCCATAGACTCAACACTGCACCATAGACTCAACACTGCACCATAGACTCAACACTGCTACCCATAGACTCAACACTGCACCATAGACTCAACACTGCCACCCATAGACTCAACACTGCACCATAGACTCAACACTGCACCATAGACTCAGCACTGTCATAGACTCAGCACTGCACCATAGACTCAACACTGCACCATAGACTCAACACTGTCATAGACTCAGCACTGTCACCCATAGACTCAGCACTGCCACCCATAGACTCAACACTGTCATAGACTCAACACTGCACCATAGACTCAACACTGCCACCCATAGACTCAACACTGCACCATAGACTCAACACTGTACCATAGACTCAACACTGCACCATAGACTCAGCACTGTCATAGACTCAGCACTGCACCATAGACTCAACACTGCACCATAGACTCAACACTGTCACCCATAGACTCAGCACTGCCACCCATAGACTCAGCACTGCACCATAGACTCAACACTGCTACCCATAGACTCAACACTGCACCATAGACTCAACACTGCCATAGACTCAACACTGCCACCCATAGACTCAACACTGCCATAGACTCAACACTGCCACCCATAGACTCAACACTGCCACCCATAGACTCAACACTGCCACCCATAGACTCAACACTGCCACCCATAGACTCAACACTGCCACCCATAGACTCAACACTGCCACCCATAGACTCAACACTGCCACCCATAGACTCAGCACTGCCACCCATAGACTCTCAACACTGCCACCCATAGACTCTCAACACTGCCACCCATAGACTCAACACTGCACCATAGACTCAACACTGCACCATAGACTCAACACTGCCACCCATAGACTCAACACTGCCACCCATAGACTCAACACTGCCACCCACAGACTCAACACTGCCACCCACAGACTCAACACTGCCACCCATAGACTCAACACTGCCACCCATAGACTCAACACTGCCATAGACTCAACACTGCCACCCATAGACTCAGCACTGCACCATAGACTCAACACTGCCATAGACTCAACACTGCCACCCATAGACTCAACACTGCACCATAGACTCAACACTGCACCATAGACTCAACACTGCCACCCATAGACTCAACACTGCCATAGACTCAACACTGCCACCCATAGACTCAACACTGCCACCCATAGACTCAACACTGCCACCCATAGACTCAACACTGCCATAGACTCAACACTGCCACCCATAGACTCAACACTGCCACCCATAGACTCAACACTGCACCATAGACTCAGCACTGCCACCCATAGACTCAACACTGCACCATAGACTCAACACTGCCACCCATAGACTCAACACTGCCACCCATAGACTCAACACTGCCACCCATAGACTCAGCACTGCCACCCATACACTCAACACTGCCACCCACAGACTCAACACTGCCACCCATAGACTCAACACTGCACCATAGACTCAACACTGCCACCCATAGACTCAACACTGCCATAGACTCAACACTGCTCCATAGACTCAGCACTGCTACCCATAGACTCAACACTGTCACCCATAGACTCAACACTGTCACCCATAGACTCAACACTGCCACCCATAGACTCAACACTGCCATAGACTCAACACTGCCACCCATAGACTCAACACTGCCACCCATAGACTCAACACTGCCATAGACTCAACACTGCCACCCATAGACTCAACACTGCCACCCATAGACTCAACACTGCCATAGACTCAACACTGCCACCCATAGACTCAACACTGCCACCCATAGACTCAGCACTGCCACCCATAGACTCAACACTGCACCATAGACTCAACACTGCACCATAGACTCAACACTGCACCATAGACTCAACACTGTCATAGACTCAGCACTGTCACCCATAGACTCAGCACTGCCACCCATAGACTCAACACTGCACCATAGACTCAACACTGCCACCCATAGACTCAACACTGCTACCCATAGACTCAACACTGCCACCCATAGACTCAACACTGCCACCCATAGACTCAACACTGCCACCCATAGACTCAACACTGTCACCCATAGACTCAACACTGCCACCCATAGACTCAACACTGTCATAGACTCAGCACTGCCACCCATAGACTCAGCACTGCCACCCATAGACTCAACACTGCACCATAGACTCAACACTGCCACCCATAGACTCAACACTGCACCATAGACTCAACACTGCACCATAGACTCAACACTGCCACCCATAGACTCAACACTGCCACCCATAGACTCAACACTGCACCATAGACTCAACACTGTCACCCATAGACTCAACACTGCTACCCATAGACTCAACACTGTCATAGACTCAACACTGTCATAGACTCAACACTGCCACCCATAGACTCAACACTGCACCATAGACTCAGCACTGCCACCCATAGACTCAACACTGCACCATAGACTCAACACTGTCATAGACTCAGCACTGTCACCCATAGACTCAGCACTGCTACCCATAGACTCAACACTGTCATAGACTCAACACTGCTCCATAGACTCAACACTGCTCCATAGACTCAGCACTGCTACCCATAGACTCAGCACTGCCACCCATAGACTCAACACTGCCATAGACTCAACACTGCCACCCATAGACTCAACACTGCACCATAGACTCAACACTGCCACCCATAGACTCAGCACTGCACCATAGACTCAGCACTGCCACCCATAGACTCAACACTGCCACCCATAGACTCAACACTGCACCATAGACTCAGCACTGCCACCTATAGACTCAACACTGCCACCCATAGACTCAACACTGCTACCCATAGACTCAACACTGCACCATAGACTCAACACTGCCACCCATAGACTCAACACTGCACCATAGACTCAACACTGCCACCCATAGACTCCACACTGCCACCCATAGACTCAACACTGCCACCCATAGACTCAACACTGCCACCCATAGACTCAACACTGCTACCCATAGACTCAACACTGCCACCCTTAGACTCAACACTGCCACCCTTAGACTCAACACTGCCACCCTTAGACTCAACACTGCCACCCATAGACTCAACACTGCCACCCATAGACTCAACACTGCCACCCATAGACTCAACACTGCCACCCATAGACTCAACACTGCTACCCATAGACTCAACACTGCCACCCTTAGACTCAACACTGCCACCCATAGACTCAACACTGCCACCCATAGACTCAACACTGCCACCCATAGACTCAACACTGCCACCCATAGACTCTCAACACTGCCACCCATAGACTCAACACTGCCACCCATAGACTCAACACTGCCACCCATAGACTCAACACTGTCATAGACTCAGCACTGCACCATAGACTCAACACTGTCATAGACTCAGCACTGTCACCCATAGACTCAGCACTGCCACCCATAGACTCAACACTGTCATAGACTCAACACTGCACCATAGACTCAACACTGTACCATAGACTCAACACTGTACCATAGACTCAGCACTGCACCATAGACTCAACACTGCACCATAGACTCAACACTGCACCATAGACTCAACATTGTCACCCATAGACTCAACATTGTCACCCATAGACTCAACACTGCACCATAGACTCAACACTGCACCATAGACTCAACACTGTACCATAGACTCAACACTGTACCATAGACTCAGCACTGCACCATAGACTCAACACTGCCACCCATAGACTCAACACTGCACCATAGACTCAACACTGCACCATAGACTCAACACTGTACCATAGACTCAACACTGTACCATAGACTCAGCACTGCACCATAGACTCAACACTGCCACCCTTAGACTCAACACTGCCACCCTTAGACTCAACACTGCCACCCTTAGACTCAACACTGCCACCCATAGACTCAACACTGCCACCCATAGACTCAACACTGCCACCCATAGACTCAACACTGCCACCCATAGACTCAACACTGCTACCCATAGACTCAACACTGCCACCCTTAGACTCAACACTGCCACCCATAGACTCAACACTGCCACCCATAGACTCAACACTGCCACCCATAGACTCAACACTGCCACCCATAGACTCTCAACACTGCCACCCATAGACTCAACACTGCCACCCATAGACTCAACACTGCCACCCATAGACTCAACACTGTCATAGACTCAGCACTGCACCATAGACTCAACACTGTCATAGACTCAGCACTGTCACCCATAGACTCAGCACTGCCACCCATAGACTCAACACTGTCATAGACTCAACACTGCACCATAGACTCAACACTGTACCATAGACTCAACACTGTACCATAGACTCAGCACTGCACCATAGACTCAACACTGCACCATAGACTCAACACTGCACCATAGACTCAACATTGTCACCCATAGACTCAACATTGTCACCCATAGACTCAACACTGCACCATAGACTCAACACTGCACCATAGACTCAACACTGTACCATAGACTCAACACTGTACCATAGACTCAGCACTGCACCATAGACTCAACACTGCCACCCATAGACTCAACACTGCCACCCATAGACTCAACACTGCACCATAGACTCAACACTGTACCATAGACTCAGCACTGCACCATAGACTCAACACTGCACCATAGACTCAACACTGCACCATAGACTCAACATTGTCACCCATAGACTCAACATTGTCACCCATAGACTCAACACTGCACCATAGACTCAACACTGCACCATAGACTCAACATTGTCACCCATAGACTCAACACTGCACCATAGACTCAACACTGCACCATAGACTCAACACTGTACCATAGACTCAACACTGTACCATAGACTCAGCACTGCACCATAGACTCAACACTGCCACCCATAGACTCAACACTGTCACCCATAGACTCAACACTGCACCATAGACTTAACACTGCACCATAGACTCAACACTGCACCATAGACTCAGCACTGCACCATAGACTCAACACTGCCACCCATAGACTCAACACTGCCACCCATAGACTCAACACTGCACCATAGACTCAACACTGTACCATAGACTCAGCACTGCACCATAGACTCAACACTGCACCATAGACTCAACACTGCACCATAGACTCAACATTGTCACCCATAGACTCAACATTGTCACCCATAGACTCAACACTGCACCATAGACTCAACACTGCACCATAGACTCAACATTGTCACCCATAGACTCAACACTGCACCATAGACTCAACACTGCACCATAGACTCAACACTGTACCATAGACTCAACACTGTACCATAGACTCAGCACTGCACCATAGACTCAACACTGCCACCCATAGACTCAACACTGCCACCCATAGACTCAACACTGCCACCCATAGACTCAACACTGTCATAGACTCAACACTGCCACCCATAGACTCAACACTGCCACCCATAGACTCAACACTGCCACCCATAGACTCAACACTGCCACCCATAGACTCAACACTGTCATAGACTCAACACTGCACCATAGACTCAACACTGCCACCCATAGACTCAGCACTGCCACCCATAGACTCAACACTGCCACCCATAGACTCAACACTGCCACCCATAGACTCAACACCGCCACCCATAGACTCAACACTGCCATAGACTCAACACTGTCATAGACTCAACACTGCCACCCATAGACTCAACACTGTCATAGACTCAACACTGCCACCCATAGACTCAACACTGTCACCCATAGACTCAACACTGTCATAGACTCAACACTGCCACCCATAGACTCAACACTGTCATAGACTCAACACTGCCACCCATAGACTCAACACTGTCATAGACTCAACACTGCCACCTATAGACTCAACACTGTCACCCATAGACTCAACACTGTCATAGACTCAACACTGCCACCTATAGACTCAGCACTGCCACCCATAGACTCAACACTGCCACCCATAGACTCAACACTGCCACCCATAGACTCAACACTGCCACCCATAGACTCAACACTGCCACCCATAGACTCAACACTGCCACCCATAGACTCAACACTGCCACCCATAGACTCAACACTGCCACCCATAGACTCAACACTGCCACCTATAGACTCAACACTGCCACCCATAGACTCAACACTGCACCATAGACTCAGCACTGCCACCCATAGACTCAACACTGCCACCCATAGACTCAACACTGCCACCCATAGACTCAACACTGCCACCCATAGACTCAACACTGCCACCCATAGACTCAACACTGCCACCCATAGACTCAACACTGCCACCCATAGACTCAACACTGCCACCCATAGACTCAACACTGCCACCCATAGACTCAACACTGCCACCCATAGACTCAACACTGTCATAGACTCAACACTGCCACCCATAGACTCAGCACTGCCACCCATAGACTCAACACTGCCACCCATAGACTCAACACTGCCACCCATAGACTCAACACTGCCACCCATAGACTCAACACTGCCACCCATAGACTCAACACTGCCACCCATAGACTCAACACTGTCATAGACTCAACACTGCCACCCATAGACTCAGCACTGCCACCCATAGACTCAACACTGCCACCCATAGACTCAACACTGCCACCCATAGACTCAACACTGCCACCCATAGACTCAACACTGCCACCCATAGACTCAACACTGCCACCCATAGACTCAACACTGCCACCCATAGACTCAACACTGCCATAGACTCAACACTGCCATAGACTCAACACTGCCACCCATAGACTCAACACTGCCACCCATAGACTCAACACTGCCACCCATAGACTCAACACTGCCACCCATAGACTCAACACTGCCACCCATAGACTCAGCACTGCACCATAGACTCAACACTGTCATAGACTCAGCACTGCACCATAGACTCAGCACTGTCATAGACTCAGCACTGTCACCCATAGACTCAACACTGCCACCCATAGACTCAACACTGTCATAGACTCAACACTGCCACCCATAGACTCAACACTGCCACCCATAGACTCAACACTGCACCATAGACTCAACACTGTCACCCATAGACTCAACACTGCACCATAGACTCAGCACTGTCATAGACTCAGCACTGCCACCCATAGACTCAACACTGCCACCCATAGACTCAACACTGCCACCCATAGACTCAACACTGCACCATAGACTCAGCACTGTCATAGACTCAACACTGCCACCCATAGACTCAACACTGCCACCCATAGACTCAACACTGCCACCCATAGACTCAACACTGCCACCCATAGACTCGTGTCCTCGCTGCTGACCCTCACCCACACCCTCGCCCTCACTGTGACCTCTTCAGGGTGCTCGGCACGCCGACTAACGAGGTGTGGGCCGAGGTGGAGACTCTCCCTGACTTCAAGTCGTCTTTCCCCAAGTGGAAGGGTGGATCTCTGGGCAGCTCGGTCAAGATGCTAGACTCTTCCGGGGTGGACCTACTGAGCGTGAGTCACCCGCCCGGTCGCTCGCTCGCTCGGTCAACTCGCTCACTCAGTCACTCACTCAGTCATTCATTCACTCACTCACTCACTCACCCACTCGCTGACTCAGTCATTCACTCAGTCATTCACTCAGTCATTCACTCACCCACTCGCTCACTCATTCACCCACTCAGTCACCCACTCACTCACCCACTCGCTCACTCAGTCATTCACTCAGTCACTCACTCAGTCACTCACTCAGTCATTTACTCACTCATTCACCCACTCACTCATACACTCACTCACCCGCTCATTCACTCAGTCATTCACTCAGTCACTCACTCAGTCATTTACTCACTCATTCACCCACTCACTCATACACTCACTAACCCACCCACTCACTCACTCACCCACCCACTCACTCACCCACTCACTAACCCACCCACTCACTCACTCACCCACCCACTCACTCACTCACCCACTCACTCACCCACTCACTCACTCACCCACCCACTCACTCACCCACTCACTAACCCACCCACTCACTCACTCACCCACTCACTCACTCACTCACCCACTCACTCACTAACCCACCCACTCACTCACCCACTCACTCACCCACCCACTCACTCACCCACTCACTCACTCACCCACTCACTAACCCACCCACCCACTCACTCACCCACTCACTCACTCACTCACCCACTCACTCACTAACCCACCCACTCACTCACCCACTCACTCACTCACCCACCCACTCACTCACCCACTCACTAACCCACCCACTCACTCACTCACCCACCCACTCACTTACTCACCCACTCACTCATTCACCACTCACTCACTCACTCACCCACTCACTCATTCACCACTCACTCACTCACTCACCCACTCACTCACCCACTCACCCACCCACCCACTCACTCACTCACCCACTCACTCATTCACCACTCACTCACTCGCTCACCCACTCACTCACTCAGTCATTCACTCACCCTCTCATTCACTCACCCACTCAGTCACCCACTCACTCAGCCACTCTCTCGCTCACCCACTCACTTGCCAACTCACCAACTCGCTCACTCACTCACTCACCCGCTCATTCACTCACTCATACACTCACCAACTCATTCACTCAACCGCTCACTTGCCCACTCACTCATTCACTCACTCACCCAGTAACCCACTCACCCACTCACTCTGTCTCCCCATCTCTCTCTCTGTGTGTGTCTCTGTGTGTCTCTCTCTCTGTGTGTGTCTCTGTGTGTCTCTCTCTCTGTGTGTGTCTCTGTGTGTCTCTCTCTCTGTGTGTCTCTGTGTGTGTCTCTCTCTCTGTGTGTGTCTCTGTCTGTGTGTCTCTCCCTCTGTGTGTGTCTCTGTCTGTGTGTCTCTCTCTCTGTGTGTGTCTCTGTGTGTCTCTCTCTCTGTGTCTCTCTCTGTGTGTCTCTCTGTGTGTGTGTCTCTGTGTGTCTCTCTCTCTCTGTGTCTCTCTGTGTGTGTCTCTCTGTGTGTGTCTCTCTCTGTGTGTCTCTCTCTCTGTGTCTCTCTCTGTGTCTCTCTGTGTGTGTCTCTCTGTGTGTGTGTCTCTGTGTCTCTCTCTCTGTGTCTCTCTGTGTGTGTCTCTCTCTGTGTGTGTCTCTGTGTGTCTCTCTCTCTGTGTCTCTCTGTGTGTGTCTCTCTCTGTGTGTGTCTCTGTGTGTCTCTCTCTCTGTGTCTCTCTGTGTGTGTCTCTCTCTGTGTGTGTCTCTGTGTGTCTCTCTCTCTGTGTCTCTCTGTGTGTGTCTCTCTCTGTGTGTGTCTCTGTGTGTCTCTCTCTCTGTGTCTCTCTGTGTGTGTCTCTCTCTGTGTGTGTCTCTGTGTGTCTCTCTCTCTGTGTCTCTCTGTGTGTGTCTCTCTCTGTGTGTGTCTCTGTGTGTCTCTCTCTCTGTGTCTCTCTGTGTGTGTCTCTCTCTGTGTGTGTCTCTGTGTGTCTCTCTCTCTGTGTCTCTCTGTGTGTGTCTCTCTCTGTGTGTCTCTCTCTCTGTGTCTCTCTGTGTCTCTCTGTGTGTGTCTCTCTCTGTGTGTGTGTCTCTCTGTGTCTCTCTCTCTGTGTCTCTCTGTGTGTCTCTCTCTCTGTGTGTGTGTCTCTCTGTGTCTCTCTCTCTGTGTCTCTCTGTGTGTGTCTCTCTCTGTGTGTGTCTCTGTGTGTCTCTCTCTCTGTGTGTGTCTCTCTCTGTGTGTGTCTCTGTGTCTCTCTGTGTGTCTCTCTCTCTGTGTCTCTCTGTGTGTGTCTCTCTCTGTGTGTGTCTCTGTGTGTCTCTCTCTCTGTGTGTGTCTCTCTCTGTGTGTGTCTCTGTGTGTCTCTCTCTCTGTGTCTCTCTCTGTGTGTCTCTCTGTGTGTGTGTCTCTGTGTGTCTCTCTCTCTGTGTCTCTCTGTGTGTGTCTCTCTCTGTGTGTGTCTCTGTGTGTCTCTCTCTCTCTGTGTCTCTCTGTGTGTGTCTCTCTGTGTGTGTCTCTCTCTGTGTGTCTCTCTCTCTGTGTCTCTCTCTGTGTCTCTCTGTGTGTGTCTCTCTGTGTGTGTGTCTCTGTGTGTCTCTCTCTCTGTGTCTCTCTGTGTGTGTCTCTCTCTGTGTGTGTCTCTGTGTGTCTCTCTCTCTGTGTCTCTCTGTGTGTGTCTCTCTCTGTGTGTGTCTCTGTGTGTCTCTCTCTCTGTGTCTCTCTGTGTGTGTCTCTCTCTGTGTGTGTCTCTGTGTGTCTCTCTCTCTGTGTCTCTCTGTGTGTGTCTCTCTCTGTGTGTGTCTCTGTGTGTCTCTCTCTCTGTGTCTCTCTGTGTGTGTCTCTCTCTGTGTGTGTCTCTGTGTGTCTCTCTCTCTGTGTCTCTCTGTGTGTGTCTCTCTCTGTGTGTGTCTCTGTGTGTCTCTCTCTCTGTGTCTCTCTGTGTGTGTCTCTCTCTGTGTGTGTCTCTGTGTGTCTCTCTCTCTGTGTGTCTCTGTGTGTCTCTCTCTCTGTGTCTCTCTGTGTGTGTCTCTCTGTGTGTCTCTCTGTGTGTGTCTCTCTCTGTGTCTCTCTGTGTGTGTCTCTCTCTGTGTGTGTCTCTGTGTGTCTCTCTCTCTGTGTCTCTCTGTGTGTGTCTCTCTCTGTGTGTGTCTCTGTGTGTCTCTCTCTCTGTGTCTCTCTGTGTGTGTCTCTCTCTGTGTGTGTCTCTGTGTGTCTCTCTCTCTGTGTCTCTCTGTGTGTGTCTCTCTCTGTGTGTGTCTCTGTGTGTCTCTCTCTCTGTGTCTCTCTGTGTGTGTCTCTCTCTGTGTGTGTCTCTGTGTGTCTCTCTCTCTGTGTCTCTCTGTGTGTGTCTCTCTCTGTGTGTGTCTCTGTGTGTCTCTCTCTCTGTGTCTCTCTGTGTGTGTCTCTCTCTGTGTGTGTCTCTGTGTGTCTCTCTCTCTGTGTCTCTCTGTGTGTGTCTCTCTCTGTGTGTGTCTCTGTGTGTCTCTCTCTCTGTGTCTCTCTGTGTGTGTCTCTCTCTGTGTGTGTCTCTGTGTGTCTCTCTCTCTGTGTCTCTCTGTGTGTGTCTCTCTCTGTGTGTGTCTCTGTGTGTCTCTCTCTCTGTGTCTCTCTGTGTGTGTCTCTCTCTGTGTGTGTCTCTGTGTGTCTCTCTCTGTGTGTGTCTCTGTGTGTCTCTCTCTCTGTGTCTCTCTGTGTGTGTCTCTCTCTGTGTGTGTCTCTGTGTGTCTCTCTCTCTGTGTCTCTCTGTGTGTGTCTCTCTCTGTGTGTGTCTCTGTGTGTCTCTCTCTCTGTGTCTCTCTGTGTGTGTCTCTCTCTGTGTGTGTCTCTGTGTGTCTCTCTCTCTGTGTCTCTCTGTGTGTGTCTCTGTGTGTCTCTCTCTCTGTGTCTCTCTGTGTGTGTCTCTCTCTGTGTGTGTCTCTGTGTGTCTCTCTCTCTGTGTCTCTCTGTGTGTGTCTCTCTCTCTGTGTCTCTCTGTGTGTGTCTCTCTCTGTGTCTCTCTGTGTGTGTCTCTCTCTGTGTGTGTCTCTGTGTGTCTCTCTCTCTGTGTCTCTCTGTGTGTGTCTCTCTCTGTGTGTGTCTCTGTGTGTCTCTCTCTCTGTGTCTCTCTGTGTGTGTCTCTCTCTGTGTGTGTCTCTGTGTGTCTCTCTCTCTGTGTCTCTCTGTGTGTGTCTCTCTCTGTGTGTGTCTCTGTGTGTCTCTCTCTCTCTGTGTCTCTCTGTGTGTGTCTCTCTCTCTCTGTGTGTCTCTGTGTGTCTCTCTCTCTGTGTCTCTCTGTGTGTGTCTCTCTCTCTGTGTGTCTCTGTGTGTCTCTCTCTCTGTGTCTCTCTGTGTGTGTCTCTCTCTGTGTGTGTCTCTGTCTGTGTGTCTCTCTCTCTGTGTCTCTCTGTGTGTGTCTCTCTCTGTGTGTGTCTCTGTCTGTGTGTCTCTCCCTCTGTGTGTGTACCTGTGTGTGTGTCTCTCTTTGTGTGTCTCTCCCTCTGTCTGTGTCTCTCCCTCTGTGTCTCTCTGTCTGTGTGTCTCTCCCTCTGTGTGTGTACCTGTGTGTGTGTCTCTCTTTGTGTGTCTCTCCCTCTGTCTGTGTCTCTGTGTGTGTCTCTCTGTGTGTGTCTCTCCCTCTGTCTGTGTCTCTCCCTCTGTGTGCCTCTCTGTCTGTGTGTCTCTCTCTGTGTGTCTCTCTCTCTGTGTCTCTCTGTGTGTGTCTCTGTCTGTGTGTCTCTCCCTCTGTGTGTGTACCTGTGTGTGTGTCTCTCTTTGTGTGTCTCTCCCTCTGTCTGTGTCTCTGTGTGTGTCTCTGTGTGTGTCTCTCTGTGTGTGTCTCTCCCTCTGTCTGTGTCTCTCCCTCTGTGTGTCTCTCCCTCTGTGTGTCTCTCCCTCTGTGTGTCTCTCTCTCTGTGTCTCTCTCTCTCTGTCTCTCTGTGTGTGTCTCTGTCTGTGTGTCTCTCTCTCTGTGTCTCTCTGTGTGTGTCTCTGTCTGTGTGTCTCTCTCTCTCTGTCTCTCTGTGTGTGTCTCTGTCTGTGTGTCTCTCCCTCTGTCTGTGTCTCTGTGTGTGTCTCTCTTTGTGTGTCTCTCCCTCTGTCTGTGTCTCTGTCTGTGTGTCTCTCTGTCTGTGTGTCTCTCTGTCTGTGTGTCTCTCTGTCTGTGTGTCTCTGTGTGTCTCTCCCTCTGTGTGTCTCTGTGTGTCTCTCCCTCTGTGTGTGTCTCTCTGTGTCTGTGTGTCTGTGTCTCTGTCTGTGTGTGTCTCTGTGTGTCTGTGTCTCTGTGTGTCTCTCCCTCTGTGTGTGTCTCTCCCTCTGTGTGTGTCTCTCTCTGTGTGTCTCTGTGTGTCTCTGTGTGTCTCTGTGTGTGTCTGTGTGTGTCTCTCCCTCTGTGTGTGTCTCTGTGTGTGTGTGTCTGTGTGTGTGTGTCTGTGTCTCTCTCTGTGTGTGTCTGTGTGTGTGTCTCTGTGTGTGTGTCTCTGTCTCTGTGTGTGTGTGTGTCTCTCTGTGTGTCTCTCTGTGTGTGTGTCTCTGTGTGTGTGTCTGTGTCTCTCTCTGTGTGTGTCTCTCTGTGTGTGTGTCTGTGTGTGTGTGTCTGTGTGTGTCTCTCTGTGTGTGTCTCTCTCTGTGTGTCTATCTGTGTGTGTGTCTATCTGTGTGTGTGTCTATCTGTGTGTGTGTCTATCTGTGTGTGTGTCTATCTGTGTGTGTGTCTATCTGTGTCTCTCTCTGTGTGTGTCTATCTGTGTGTCTCTCTCTGTGTGTGTCTATCTGTGTGTCTCTATCTGTGTGTGTCTCTCTGTGTGTGTCTGTGTGTCTCTCTCTCTGTGTGTGTCTGTGTGTGTGTGTCTCTCTGTGTGTGTCTCTGTGTGTGTCTATCTGTGTGTGTGTCCGAGTAGAAGTTGCTGATCTACGACCCGGCCACACGGATCTCCGCTAAGAGAGCTCTGCTTCATCCGTACTTTAACAGCCTGGACAAGGCCTCGCTCCCTGCCACACTCGCAGACTCTCTTCCTCGGTAGACACGCGGGGAGAGAGACACACGGGGAGAGAGACACGGGGAGAGAGACACGGGGAGAGACACGGGGAGAGAGACGTGGGGAGAGAGACAGGGGGAGAGAGAGACAGGGGGAGAGAGAGACACGTGGGGAGAGACAGGGAGAGAGAGACACGGGGGGAGAGACACGGGGAGAGAGAGACAGGGGGAGAGAGACACGGGGAGAGGCGGGGAGAGAGAGACACGGGGAGAGACAGGGAGAGAGAGACACGGGGAGAGACAGGGAGAGAGACACGGGGGGTAGACACGGGCGGAGAGAGACAGGGAGAGAGACAGGGAGAGAGACACGGGGGGTAGAGACAGGGAGAGAGACACGGGGGGTAGAGACAGGGAGAGAGACACGGGGAAAGACAGGGAGAGAGACAGGGAGAGAGACACGGGCGGAGAGAGACACGGGGAGAGACAGGGAGAGAGACAGGGAGAGAGACACGGGGAGAGACTAGGGGGGGTAGTGACAGGGAGAGAGACACGGGGGGTAGAGACAGGGAGAGAGACACACGGGGAGAGAGACAGGGAGAGAGACACGGGGAAAGACAGGGAGAGAGACACGGGGAGAGACAGGGAGAGAGACACGGGGGGTAGAGACAGGGAGAGAGACACACGGGGAGAGAGACAGGGAGAGAGACACGGGGTAGAGACAGGAAGAGAGACACGGGGGGTTGAGACAGGGAGAGAGACACACGGGGAGAGAGACAGGGAGAGAGACACACGGGGAGAGAGACAGGGAGAGAGACACACGGGGAGAGAGACAGGGAGAGAGACACGGGGAAAGACGGGGAGAGAGACAGGGAGAGAGACACACGGGGAGAGAGACAGGGAGAGAGACACGGGGGGTAGAGACAGGGAGAGAGACACGGGGAAAGACGGGGAGAGAGACAGGGAGAGAGACACACGGGGAGAGAGACAGGGAGAGAGACACGGGGGTAGAGACAGGGAGAGAGACAGGGGTAGAGAGAGGGAGAGAGACACACTGGGAGAGAGACAGGGAGAGAGACACGGGGGTAGAGACAGGGAGAGAGACACACGGGGAGAGAGACAGGGAGAGAGAGAGAGACACGGGGAGAGAGACAGGGAGAGAGACAGGGGGGTAGAGACAGGGAGAGAGACACACGGGGAGAGAGACAGGGAGAGAGAGAGAGACACGGGGAGAGAGACAGGGAGAGAGACATGGGGGTAGAGACAGGGAGAGAGACAGGGAGAGAGACACGGGGGTAGAGACAGGGAGAGAGACACGGGGGGTAGAGACAGGGAGAGATACGGGGGTAGAGACACGGGGGTAGAGACAGGGAGAGAGACAGGGAGAGAGACACGGGGGTAGAGACAGGGAGAGAGACACGGGGGGTAGAGACAGGGAGAGATACGGGGGTAGAGACACGGGGGTAGAGACAGGGAGAGAGACAGGGGTAGAGAGAGGGAGAGAGACACACGGGGAGAGAGACAGGGAGAGAGACACGGGGGTAGAGACAGGGAGAGAGACACACGGGGAGAGAGAGAGAGACACGGGGAGAGAGACACGGGGGTAGAGACAGGGAGAGAGACACGGGGTAGAGACAGGGAGAGAGACACGGGGGTAGAGACAGGGAGAGAGACACACGGGGAGAGAGAGAGACACGGGGAGAGAGACACGGGGGTAGAGATGGGGAGAGAGACACGGGGTAGAGACAGGGAGAGAGACACGGGGGGTAGAGACAGGGAGAGATACGGGGGTAGAGACTGATTGTACCCGTCCGTCTGTCTCTGTGAGTCTCTGATTGTCTTCGTGTGTCTCTGTGTGTCTCTGTGTGTCTCTGATTGTCCTCGTGTGTCTCTCTGTGTCTCTCTGTGTGTCTCTGAGTCTCTGATTGTCCTCGTGTGTCTCTCTGTGTCTCTCTGCGTGTCTCTGTGTGTCTCTGCTTGTATATATCTCTCTGTCTGTCTGCACGATCGCCAGCTGTCTCTGTACATATGTACATGAGTTTGCGTGATGTGTGTCTGTCTGTGTGTGTCTCTGTATGTGTGTGTCTCTGTATGTGTGTGTCTCTGTATGTGTGTGTCTCTGTGTGTGTCTCTGTATGTGTGTGTCTCTGTATGTGTGTGTCTCTATGTGTGTGTCTGTCTGTGTCTCTGTCTGTGTCTTCACTCTGTCGTTAGATTTTTGGGCTCCTTTGATGTTTTGCAGTTTCATTGTTAATAAAAAAAATACTCAAATATACTCTGGGTGGTGAGTTGATGGCTGGGTGGGTGGGTGAGTTGGTGGCTGAGTGAGTGAGTAGCTGAGTGAGTTAGTGGCTGAGTGAGTGAGTTAGTGGCTGAGTTAGTGAGTGGCTGAGGGAGTGAGTTAGTGGCTGAGTGATTTAGTAGCTGAGTGAGTGAGTGGCTGAGTGAGTTAGTGGCTGAGTGAGTTAGTGGCTGAGTGAGTTAGTGGCTGAGTGAGTTAGTGGCTGAGTGAGTTAGTGGCTGAGTGAGTTAGTGGCTGAGTGAGTGAGTGGCTGAGTGAGTTAGTGGCTGAGTGAGTTAGTGGCTGAGTGAGTTAGTGGCTGAGTGAGTTAGTGGCTGAGTTAGTGAGTGGCTGAGTGAGTGAGTTGCTGAGTGAGTGAGTTGCTGAGAGTGATTTAGTGGCTGAGTGATTTAGTGGCTGAGTGAGTGAGTGGCTGAGTGAGCGAGTGGCTGAGTGAGTTAGTAGCTGAGTGAGTGGCTGAGTGAGTTAATGGCTGAGTGAGTGAGTGGCTGAGTTAGTGAGTGGCTGAGTGAGCGAGTGGCTGAGTGAGTTAGTGGCTGAGTTAGTGAGTGGCTGAGTGAGCGAGTGGCTGAGTGAGCGAGTGGCTGAGTGAGTTAGTGGCTGAGTTAGTGAGTGGCTGAGTGAGTTAGTAGCTGAGTTAGTGGCTGAGTGAGTGAGTAGCTGAGTGAGTGAGTGACTGAGTGGCTGAGTGAGTGAGTTAGTGGCTGAGTGAGTGAGTGGCTGAGTGAGTGAGTGAGTGGCTGAGTGAGTGATTGACTGAGTGACTGACTATTCGCGTCCCCTCCGCTCCTTATATGGGCACGGGTTTGATGATGCAAGACACGGAGGGCGGGGTCGTGGACAGTGCAGCCCCCCCCTCCCATGCCCTTATACGGTCATGGGGGGCGGGGCATGGTTGGTTGGGGGTGGTTGCCCTGGGGACAGCTCGAGATGGTGTGGGGGGCGGGGCGTCACTTCGCTCCTTATATGGTCATCGGGGTGCCGACATCTCACGGGAGGGGTGGGGGCGGTTGCCATGGGGACAGCTCGAGGGGGTGGGGGGGGGTCTCTTCGCTCCTTATATGGTCATGGGGGATGTTGCCTTGGCGACATCTCACGGGAGGGGGGGGGGCGGTTGCCATGGGGACAGCTCGAGGGGGTGGGGGGTTTCTTCGCTCCTTATATGGTCATGGGGGGAGGGGGGCAGTGACCTGAAGTTAAAGCCACCGCCCACTCCGCTGAAGTCATTGGGGGAGTGGGGGGGGAGGCGGTAGTCCCGCCCACTCCACTCCTTATATGGTCATGATGGGAGGGGGGCGTGGCATTAATTTGATGCTCCACCCACTACGGTGAGGGGGGTGTTATAGGGGTCTTGTTATAGGGGTATTGTTATAGGGGTATTGTTATAGGGCTGTTGTTGTAGGGGTATTGTTGTAGGGGTATTGTTATAGGGCTATTGTTATAGGGGTATTGGTGTAGGGGTATTGTTATAGGGGTATTGTTGTAGGGCTATTGTTGTAGGGGTATTGTTATAGGGCTATTGTTTTGGGGTATTGTTATAGGGCTGTTGTTATAGGGGTATTGTTATAGGGCTATTGTTGTAGGGGTATTGTTGTAGGGGTGTTGTTATAGGGGTATTGTTATAGGGCTATTGTTATAGGGGTATTGGTGTAGGGGTATTGTTATAGGGGTATTGTTATAGGGGTATTGTTGTAGGGCTATTGTTGTAGGGGTATTGTTATAGGGCTGTTGTTGTAGGGCTGTTGTTGTAGGGGTATTGTTATAGGGGTATTGTTATAGGGCTATTGTTGTAGGGGTATTGTTGTAGGGGTATTGTTATAGGGCTGTTGTAGGGGTATTGTTATAGGGGTATTATAGGGGTATTGTTATAGGGGTATTGTTATAGGGGTATTGTTGAAGGGGTATTGTTATAGGGGTATTGTTGTAGGGGTATTGTTATAGGGGTATTGTTATAGGGGTATTGTTATAGGGCTATTGTTGTAGGGGTATTGTTATAGGGCTATTGTTGTAGGGGTATTGTTGTAGGGGTATTGTTGTAGGGGTATTGTTTTAGGGGTATTGTTATAGGGTTATTGTTATAGGTCTATTGTTGTAGGGGTATTGTTGTAGGGGTATTGTTTTAGGGCTATTGTTGTAGGGGTATTGTTGTAGGAGTATTGTTGTTGGGGTATTGTTATAGGGGTATTGTTTTAGGGCTATTGTTGTAGGGGTATTGTTGTAGAGGTATTGTTGTAGGGGTATTGTTATAGGGGTATTGTTATAGGGGTATTGTTGTAGGGGTATTGTTATAGGGTTATTGTTATAGGGCTATTGTTGTAGGGCTATTGTTGTAGGGGTATTGTTGTAGGGGTATTGTTGTAGGGGTATTGTTGTAGAGGTATTGTTGTAGGGGTATTGTTATAGGGGTATTGTTATAGGGGTATTGTTATAGGGTTATTGTTATAGGGCTATTGTTGTAGGGCTATTGTTGTAGGGGTATTGTTGTAGGGGTATTGTTGTAGGGGTATTGTTATAGGGGTATTGTTATAGGGGTATTGTTATAGGGGTATTGTTATAGGGGTATTGTTATAGGGGTATTGTTATAGGGGTATTGTTATAGGGGTATTGTTGTAGGGGTATTGTTATAGGGTTATTGTTGTAGGGGTATTGTTGTAGGGGTATTGTTATAGGGCTATTGTTGTAGCGTTTATTGTTATAGGGGTATTGTTATATTGACACAGATAGTCAGATGTCTCGTTTCTTTATTGGCAATCACCACCATCACCACCACCATCACCACCACCATCATCACCATCATCATCACCACCACTATCACCATAACCGTGTGACGTCACGGCTCATCACGTGACGCTATTAACATTCCGCTAAGATACGGGGAGGGGGGGAGGGGCTTAGGGGAGAGGGGGAGGGGCTTAGGGGAGAGGAGCTTAGAGGGGGAGAGGCTTAGGGTGGGGGAGGGGCTTAGGGGGGGAGGGGCTTAGAGGGGGAGGGTCTTAGGGGGGAGGGGCTTACAGGTGGAGAGGCTGAAGGGGAGGGGCTGAGGGGGAGAGGCTAAGGGTGGGGGAGGGGCTTATGGGGGGATGGTCTTAGGGGGGAGGGGCTTAGGGGGGAGGGGCTTAGAGAGGGAGAGGCTGAAGGGGAGGGGTTGAGGGGGAGAGGCTAAGGGTGGGGGAGGGGCTTACGGGGGGAGGGGCTTAGGGGGGAGGGGCTTAGGGGGGAGGAGCTTAGAGGGAGAGAGGCTGAAGGGGAGGGGCTGAGGGGGAGAGGCTTAGGGTGGGGGAGGGGCTTATGGGGGGAGGGTCTTAGGGGGGAGGGTCTTAGGGGGGAGGGGCTTAGAGGGGGAGGGTCTTAGGGGGGAGGGGCTTAGAGGGGGAGGGTCTTAGGGGGGAGGGGCTTATTCGGGAGGGGCTGAGGGGGGATGGTCTCATGGGGGGAGGGTCTTAGGGGGGAGGGCCTTAGGGGGGAGGGGCTTAGAGGGGGAGAGGCTTAGGGTGGGGGAGGGTCTCATGGGGGGAGGGTCTTAGGGGGGAGGGGCTTATGGGTTGAGGGGGGGAGGAGCTTAGGGGGAGGAGGGAGGAGCTTAGGGGGGAGGGGGGAGGGGCTACAGACACCACCCCCACCACAGCGACATCCATCCAGCAGTGGACAGAGCACGGAGTTGCTCGCTCTCATGTTGAGGTTGCGCGGAGTTGCGCGGAGTTGCGTGGAGTTGAGTGGAGTTGCGTCGAGTTGCTGGTGTAGTAGTTGTTGTAGTTGTTGTTGTTGTAGTTGTTGATGTTGTTGTTGATGTTGTTGATGTTGTTGTTGTTGTTGATGTTGTTGTAGTTGTTGTTGTAGTTGTAGTTGTTGTTGATGTTGTTGTTGATGTTGTTGATGTTGTTGTTGTTGTTGATGTTGTTGTTGTTGTAGTTGTTGTTGTAGTTGTAGTTGTTGTTGTTGTTGATGTTGTTGTTGATGTTGTTGATGTTGTTGTTGTTGATGTTGTTGTTGTAGTTGTTGATGTTGTTGTTGTTGTAGTTGTTGATGTTGTTGTAGTTGTAGTTGTTGTTGTTGTAGTTTTAGTAGTTTCTAGATGTTGAGGTTGTTGTAGTTGTTGCTAGATGTTGTTGTTGTTGTTGTAGTTTCTAGATGTTGTTGTTGTTGTAGTTTCTGGATGTAGTTGTTGTTGTAGTTTCTAGATGTTGAGGTTGTTGTTGTAGTTGTTGCTAGATGTTGTTGTTGTAGTAGTTTCTAGATGTTGAGGTTGTTGTTGTAGTTGTTGTTGTAGTTTCTAGATGTTGTAATTGTTGTTGTAGTTGTTGTTGTAGTTGTTGCTAGATGTTGTTGTTGATGTTATAGTTGTTGCTAGATGTTGTAGTTGTAGTTGTTGTAGTTTTTAGATGTTGAGGTTGCGAGCGGACAGCTGGTGGTGCCAGTCTCTGAGGCGAGTGTATCGCTCACCCTGAATCTGAGACTCGAAACGGTCCCTGAGGGTGGGTGGGGAGGGTGAGACACTCACCAATCACTCACCAATCACTCACCACTCACTCACCAATCACTCACCAATCACTCACCACTCACCCACTCACCCACTCACCTACTCACTCACCCACTCACTCACTCACCGACCCACCCACCCACTCACCCACTCACTCACTCACCCACTCACCCACTCACCTACTCACTCACCCACTCACTCACTCACTCACCGACCCACCCACCCACTCACCCACTCACTCACTCACCCACTCACCCACTCACTCACTCACTCACCCACCCACCCACTCACTCACTCACCCACCCACCCACCCACTCACCCACTCACCCACTCACCCACCCACCCACTCACTCATTCACTAACCCACCCACCCACTCACTCACCCACTCACCCACCCACTCACCCACGCACTCACTCACTCACCCACCCACCCACTCACTCACACACTCACCCACTCACCCACCCACCCACTCACCCACCCACCCACCCACCTCGCTTTCTTGTGGGAATCTTCCTCTTCTGGTGATCCAACTGCGGGGTAAAGAAGCAGAAATGGTGAGTGGGTGAGTGGGTGAGTGAGTGGGTGAGTGGGTGAGTGAGTGAGTGGGTGAGTGAGTGGGTGAGTGAGTGAGTGAGTGGGTGAGTGGGTGAGTGAGTGAGTGGGTGAGTGGGTGAGTGAGTGGGTGAGTGGGTGAGTGAGTGAGTGGGTGAGTGAGTGGGTGAGTGAGTGAGTGAGTGGGTGAGTGGGTGAGTGAGTGGGTGGGTGGGTGAGTGGGTGAGTGAGTGAGTGGGTGAGTGAGTGGGTGGGTGAGTGAGTGAGTGGGTGAGTGAGTGAGTGAGTGGGTGAGTGAGTGAGTGAGTGGGTGAGTGAGTGAGTGAGTGGGTGAGTGAGTGAGTGGGTGAGTGAGTGGGTGAGTGAGTGAGTGGGTGAGTGAGTGAGTGGGTGAGTGAGTGGGTGAGTGAGTGAGTGAGTGGGTGAGTGAGTGAGTGGGTGAGTGATTGAGTGGGTGAGTGAGTGACTGAGTGGGTGAGTGAGTGGGTGAGTGAGTGGGTGAGTGGGTGAGTGAGTGAGTGGGTGAGTGAGTGGGTGGGTGGGTGGGTGAGTGAGTGAGTGGGTGAGTGGGTGAGTGAGTGAGTGGGTGAGTGGGTGAGTGAGTGGGTGAGTGAGTGGGTGAGTGACTGAGTGACTGACTGAGTGACTGACTTGATGACTGACTGAGTGACTCACTGATTGACTGACTGAGTGACTGACTGACTGATTGACTGACTGAGTGAGTGACTGACTGAGTGACTGCCTGAATGAGTGACTGACTGATTGCCTGACTGACTATCTAACTAACTAACTGACTGACTGAGTGACTGCCTAACTGACTGACTGACTAATTGACTGACTGCCTGAGTGACTGCGTGACTGAGTGACTGCCTGACTAACTGACTGACTAACTGAGTGACTGACTGCCTGACTGACTGATTGAGTGACTGACTGAGTGACTAACTTACTGACTGACTGCCTGAGTGACTGACTGAGTGACTGAGTAACTAACTGACTGACTAACTAACTAGCTGACTGACTGCCTGAGTGACTAACTAACTGACTGACTGAGTGACTGACTGAGTGATTGACTAACCGACTAACTGACTAACTGACTAACTAACTGATTCACTGACTAACTAACTAACTTTCTGACTAACTGACTGAGTGAATAACTGACTGACTGCCTTACTGAGTGACTGACTGAGTGACTGACTGAGTGATTGAGTGACAGACTGACTGACTAACTAACTCACTAACTAACTGACTTACTGCCTGCCTGATTGACTGACTGAGTGACTAACTAACTGACTGAGTAACTAACTGACTAACTAGCTGACTAACTGACTGCCTGAGTGACTAACTGACTGACTGACTAACTGACTAACTAACTGACTAACTGCCTGAGTGACTAACTAACTGAGTGACTGAGTGACTGACTGAGTAACTGACTGACTGAGTGACTAACTTACTGACTGACTGCCTGACTAACTGACTGACTGAGTGACTGACTGAGTGACTAACTGACTAACTTATTGACTGACTGAGTGACTAACTTACTGCCTGACTGACTGCCTGACTGACTGAGTGACTCACGAGACTCGGTGCCTGTCAGCTGAGCGAGGATCCTGAAGGATCGACTGAGTGACTTACTAACTAACTGACTGATTGAGTGAATGCCTGAGTGACTAACTGAGTGACTGCCTGACTGACTGACTGACTGCCTGAGTGACTAACTGAGTGACTGAATAACTAACTGACTGAGTGACTGAATGAGTGACTGACTAACTAACTGACTGACTGAGTGAATGCCTGAGTGACTAACTGAGTGGCTGCCTGACTGACTGACTGACTGCCTGAGTGACTAACTGAGTGACTGAATAACTAACTGACTGAGTGACTGACTGCCTGACTGACTGCCTGACTGAGTGACTGACTGAGTGACTGAGTAACTGAGTGACTGACTGAGTGACTGACTGAGTGAGTGACTAACTGACTGCCTGACTGACTGACTGAGTGACTAACTAACTGACTAAGTGACTAACTGACTAACTGACTGACTGAGTGACTGAGTGACTGACTGAGTGACTGACTGAGTGACTGACTGACTAACTAACTGACTGACTGACTGAGTGACCGACTGAGTGACTGACTGAGTGACTGAGTGACTGACTGAGTGACTGACTGAGTGACTGAGTGACTGACTGATTGACTTACTGAGTGACTGAGTGACTGAGTAACTTACTGACTGAGTGACTGACTGAGTGACTAACTGACTGCCTGAGTAACTGACTGCCTGACTGACTGACTGAGTGACTAACTGACTGCCTGAGTGACTGACTGAGTGACTAACTGACTGACTGAGTGACTGAGTGACTAATTGACTGCCTGAGTAACTGACTGCCTGACTGAGTGACTAACTGACTAACTGACTGACTGACTGACTAACTGACTGCCTGACTGACTGCCTGACTGACTAACTAACTGACTGACTAACTGACTGAGTGACTGACTGACTAACTAACTGACTGACTGAGTGAATAACTAACTGACTGACTGAGTGAGTGACTAACTAACTGACTGACTGACTGAGTGACTCACGAGACTCGGTGCCAGTCAGCTGAGCGAGGATCCTGAAGGATCGACTGACTGACTGACTGAGTGACTGACTGACTGACTAACTAACTGACTAACTGACTGCCTGACTGACCGAGTGACTGAGTGACTAACTGAGTGACTGACTGACTGAGTGAGTGACTGAGTGACTGACTGATTGACTAAGTGACTGAGTGACTGAGTGACTGACTGACTGACTGCCTGACTAAGTGACTCACGAGATTCGGTGCCTGTGAGCTGAGCGAGGATCCTGAAGGATCGACTGAGTGACTGACTGAGTGACTGACTGAGTGAATAACTGAGTGACTGACTGAGTGACTGACTGAGTGACTGACTGAGTGACTGAGTGACTGACTGAGTGACTGAGTGACTGACTGAGTGAGTGACTGAGTGACTGACTGACTGACTGTGTGACTGACTGAGTGACTGACTGAGTGACTGACTGAGTGACTGAGTGACTGACTGAGTGACTGAGTGGCTGACTGACTGAGTGACTGCCTGACTGACTGAGTGACTGACTGACTGACTAACTGAGTGACTGACTAACTGACTGACTGACTG
>NW_027423126.1:97500-100000 GCF_048934315.1 Petromyzon marinus
GTGGTGATGGTGGTGGTGATGGTGGTGGTGATGGTGGTGATGGTGGTGATGGTGGTGGTGATGGTGGTGATGGTGGTGGTGGTGGTGATGGTGGTGGTGGTGATGGTGATGGTGGTGATGGTGGTGGTGATGGTGGTGGTGATGGTGGTGATGGTGGTGATGGTGGTGATGGTGGTGGTGATGGTGGTGGTGGTGATGATGGTGGTGGTGGAGGTGGTGGTGATGGTGGTGGTGGTGGTGGTGGTGATGGTGGTGGTGGTGGTGGTGATGGTGGTGATGGTGGTGGTGATGGTGGTGGTGGTGGTGGTGGTGATGGTGGTGGTGGTGGTGGTGATGGTGGTGATGGTGGTGGTGGTGATGGTGGTGGTGGTGGTGATGGTGGTGGTGGTGATGGTGGTGATGGTGGTGGAGGTGGTGGTGATGGTGGTGATGGTGGTGGTGGTGATGGTGGTGATGGTGGTGGTGATGGTGGTGGTGATGGTGGTGGTGATGGTGGTGGTGATGGTGATGGTGGTGGTGATGGTGGTGGTGATGGTGGTGGTGGTGGTGATGGTGGTGGTGGTGGTGATGGTGGTGGTGGTGGTGGTTGTGGTGGTGGTGATGGTGGTGGTGGTGGTGGTGATGGTGGTGATGGTGGTGATGGTGGTGGTGGTTGTGGTGGTGGTGATGGTGGTGGTGGTGGTGGTGATGGTGGTGGTGGTGGTGGTGATGGTGGTGATGGTGGTGGTGGTGGTGGTGATGGTGGTGGTGGTGGTGATGGTGGTGGTGATGGGGGTGGTGGTGATAGTGGTGGTGGTGATGGTGGTGGTGATGGTGGTGGTGGTGGTGGTGATGGTGGTGATGGTGTTGGTGGTGGTGGAGGTGGTGATGGTGGTGGTGATGGTGGTGGTGATGGTGGTGGTGGTGATGGTGGTGATGGTGGTGGTGGTGGTGGAGGTGGTGATGGTGGTGGTGGTGGTGGTGATGGTGGTGGTGGTGGTGATGGTGGTGGTGGTGGTGATGGTGATGGTGGTGATGGTGATGGTGGTGGGGGTAGTGGTGATGGTGGTGGTGGTGGAGGTGGTGATGGTGGTGGTGGTGATGGTGGTGGTGGTGATGGTGGTGATGGTGGTGGTGGTGATGGTGGTGATGGTGGTGGTGGTGGTGGAGGTGGTGATGGTGGTGATGGTGATGGTGGTGGTGGTGATGGTGGTGGTGGTGATGGTGATGGTGGTGGTGATGGTGGTGATGGTGGTGGTGATGGTGGTGGTGATGGTGATGGTGGTGGTGATGGTGATGGTGGTGATGGTGGTGATGGTGGTGGTGATGGTGGTGGTGATGGTGGTGGTGATGGTGATGGTGGTGGTGATGGTGGTGGTGGTGATGGTGATGGTGGTGGTGATGGTGGTGATGGTGGTGATGGTGATGGTGGTGATGGTGGTGGTGGTGATGGTGGTGATGGTGGTGATGGTGATGGTGGTGATGGTGGTGGTGGTGGTGATGGTGGTGGTGATGGTGGTGGTGATGGTGATGGTGGTGGTGGTGGTGATGGTGGTGGTGGTGATGGTGGTGGTGGTGGTAGTGGTGATGGTGGTGATGGTGGTGGTGATGGTGGTGGTGGTGATGGGGGTTGGGGTGGTGGTGATGGTGGTGATGGTGATGGTGGTGGTGATGGTGGTGGTCATGATGGTGGTGATGGTGGTGGTGGTGATAGTGGTGGTGGTGGTGATGGTGGTGACGGTGGTGATGGTGGTGGTGGTGACGGTGGTGATGGTGGTGATGGTGGTGGGGATGGTGGTGGTGATGGTGGTGGTGATGGTGGTGGTGGTGGAGGTGATGGTGGTGGTGGTGGTGATGGTGGTGGTGATGGTGATGGTGGTGGTGATGGTGATGATGGTGGTGGTGATGGTGGTGATGGTGGTGATGGTGGTGATGATGGTGGTGATGGTGATGGTGGTGATGGTAGTGGTGATGGTGGTGATGGTGGTGGTAGTGGTGATGGTGGTGATGGTGGTGATGGTGATGGTGGTGATGGTGGTGGTAGTGTTGATGTTGGTGATGGTGGTGATGGTGGTGATGGTGATGGTGGTGGTGGTGATGGTGGTGATGGTGGTGGTGATGGTGGTGGTGATGGTGATGGTGGTGGGGGTGGTGATGGTGGTGGTGATGGTGGGGATGGTGATGGTGGTGATGGTGGTGATGGTGGTGGTGGTGATGGTGGTGATGGTGGTGGTAGTGATGACTGTGGTGATGGTGGTGATGATGGTGGTGGTGGTGATGGTGGTGGTGATGGTGGTGGTGGTGATGGTGGTGGTGATGGTGGTGATGATGGTGATGGTGATGATGGTGGTGATGGTGGTGGTGATGGTTGGTGTTGGTAGTGGTGATGGTAGTGGTGGTGATGGTGGTGGTGGTGGTAGTTGTGGTGGTGGTGGTGATGGTGGTTGTGGTGATGGTGATGGTGGTTGTGGTGATGGTGGTTGTGGTTGTGGTAGTAGTGGTGGTAGTTGTGGTGGTAGTG
>NW_027423126.1:107500-122962 GCF_048934315.1 Petromyzon marinus
AACATCATCATCAACATCATCATCATCGCCATCATAATCAGCATCATCATCAACATCATCATCAGCATCATCATCATCAACATCATCAGCATCATCATCATCAACAACATCATCAGCATCATCATCAACAACATCATCAGCATCATCATCATCACCATCATCATCACCATCATCATCAGCATCATCATCATCAACAAAATCATCAGCATCATCAACATCATCATCAGCATCATCAACAACATCATCATCATCAGCATCCTCATCAACAAAATCATCAGCATCATCAACATCATCAGCATCATCAACAACATCATCATCAGCATCATCAACAACATCATCAGCATCATCATTAACATCATCATCAGCATTATCAACAACATGATCATCATCAGCATCATCAAGAACATCATCAACAACATCATCTTCATCATCATCATCAACAACATCATCATCAGCATCATCAACAACATCATCATCATCAACATCATCATCAGCATCATTATGTCCCCGTGTCTCTCTCTGTGTCTCTGTGTCTCAGTGTCTCTGTCTCTGTGTCTCTGTGTCTCAGTGTCTCTGTCTCTGTGTCTCTGTGTCTCTGTCTCAGTGTCTCTGTCTCAGTGTCTCTGTCTCAGTGTCTCTGTCTCTGTGTCTCTGTCTCTGTGTCTCTGTGTCTCTGTGTCTCTGTGTCTCTGTCTCAGTGTCTCTGTCTCAGTGTCTCTGTCTCTGTGTCTCTGTCTCTGTGTCTCTGTGTCTCTGTCTCTGTGTCTCTGTGTCTCTGTGTCTCTGTCTCAGTGTCTCTGTCTCAGTGTCTCTGTGTCTCTGTGTCTCTGTGTCTCTGTCTCTGTGTCTCTGTGTCTCAGTGTCTCTGTGTCTCTGTGTCTCTGTCTCTGTCTCTGTCTCCCCGTGTCTCTGTGTCTCTGTGTCTCTGTGTCTGTGTCTCTGTGTCTCTGTGTCTCTGTGTCTGTGTCTCTGTGTCTGTGTCTCTGTGTCTCTGTGTCTGTGTCTCTGTCTCTGTGTCTCTGTCTCTGTGTCTGTGTCTCTGTGTCTCTGTCTCTGTGTCTCTGTCTCTGTGTCTCTGTCTCTGTCTCTGTGTCTCCGTGTCTCTGTGTCTCTGTCTCTGTGTCTCTGTCTCTCTGTGTCTCTGTGTCTCTGTGTCTCTGTCCCCGTGTCTCTGTGTCTCAGTGTCTCAGTGTCTCTGTGTCTCTGTCTCTCTGTCTCTCTCTCTCTGTGTCTCTGTCTCTGTGTCTCTGTCTCTCTGTGTCTCTGTGTCTCTGTCCCCGTGTCTCTGTGTCTCAGTGTCTCAGTGTCTCTGTGTCTCTCTCTCTGTGTCTCTGTGTCTCTGTGTCTCTGTGTCTCTGTCTCTCTCTGTCTCTGTCTCTGTCTCTGTGTCTCTGTGTCTCTGTGTCACTGTCTCTGTGTCTCTGTCTCTGTGTCTCTGTCTCTGTGTCTCAGTGTCCCCGTGTCCCCGTGTCTCTGTGTCTCTGTCCCCGTGTCTCAGTGTCTATGTGTGTCTCTGTGTCTCTGTGTCTCTGTGTCTGTCTCTGTCTCAGTGTCCCCGTGTCCCCGTGTCTGTGTCTCTGTGTCCCCGTGTCTCTGTGTCTCTGTGTCTCTATGTCTCTCTCTGTGTCTCTCTCTGTGTCTCTGTGTCTCTCTCTGTGTGTCTCTATGTCTCAGTGTCTATGTGTGTCTCTGTGTCTCTGTGTGTCTCTGTCTCTGTGTCTCTCTCTGTGTGTCTCTGTGTCTCTGTCCCCGTGTCTCTGTGTCTCAGTGTCTCTGTGTCTCTCTCTCTGTGTCTCTCTCTCTGTGTCTCTGTCTAAGTGTCTCCGTGTCTCTGTGTCTCTCTGTGTCTCCGTGTCTCTGTCTCCACCTGACGAAGCTGAGCTCCAGGTTGCCGGAGCAACTGCGGACGGCGTCCTGGGCAGCCGCGTGAGACAACCCCTCAGTGGAGACACCGCAGATAGACACCACGTGGTCTCCTACACAGACACCAGCCTGGGAAGCTTTACTACCAGCTGTGACCTACAGAGACACAGAGACAGAGAGACACATACAGAGACACACAGAGACACACACAGAGACACACAGAGACACACACAGAGACACACAGAGACACACACAGAGACACACACAGAGACACAGAGACACACAGAGACACACAGAGAGACACACAGAGACACACAGAGACACACACAGAGACACACAGAGAGACAACCCCTCAGTGGAGACACCGCAGATAGACACCACGTGGTCTCCTACACAGACACCAGCCTGGGAAGCTTTACTACCAGCTGTGACCTACAGAGACACACAGACAGAGACACACACAGAGACACACACAGAGACACACACAGAGACACAGAGACACACAGAGAGACACACAGAGACACACAGAGACACACAGAGACACAGAGACACACACAGAGACACACAGAGACACACACAGAGACACAGAGACACACAGAGACACACACAGAGACTCACACAGAGACACACAGAGAGAGACACACAGAGACACACAGTGAGACAACCCCTCAGTGGAGACACCGCAGATAGACACCACGTGGTCTCCTACACAGACACCAGCCTGGGAAGCTTTACTACCAGCTGTGACCTACAGAGACACAGAGACAGAGACACACAGAGACACTCACAGAGAGACAGACACACACAGAGACACACAGAGACAGACACACAGACACACACAGAGACACAGAGAGACACAGAGACACACACAGAGAGACACACAGAGACACACAGAGACACTCAGAGACACACAGAAACACACAGTGAGACAACCCCTCAGTGGAGACACCGCAGATAGACACCACGTGGTCTCCTACACAGACACCAGCCTGGGAAGCTTTACTACCAGCTGTGACCTACAGAGACACACAGAGACACAGAGACACACAGAGACAGACACAGAGACACACAGAGACACACAGAGAGACACACAGAGACTCACACAGAGACACACACAGAGAGACACACAGAGACACACACACACACACACAGACACACACAGAGACACACACAGAGACACACACAGACAGAGAGACACACAGAGACACACAGAGAGACACACAGAGAGACACAGAGACACACAGAGACACACACAGTGAGACAACCCCTCAGTGGAGACACCGCAGATAGACACCACGTGGTCTCCTACACAGACACCAGCCTGGGAAGCTTTACTACCAGCTGTGACCTACACAGACACAGAGACACACAGAGACACACACAGAGACACACACAGAGACACACACAGAGACCCACACACACACAGACACAGAGACACACAGAGACTCACAGAGACTCACACAGAGAGACACAGAGACACACACAGAGACACACAGTGAGACAACCCCTCAGTGGAGACACCGCAGATAGACACCACGTGGTCTCCTACACAGACACCAGCCTGGGAAGCTTTACTACCAGCTGTGACCTACAGAGACACAGAGAGACACACAGAGAGACACAGAGAGACAGACACACACAGAGACACAGAGACACACAGAGACACACAGAGAGACACACAGAGACACACAGAGACACACAGAGAGAGAGACACACAGAGACACACACAGAGACACACAGAGACTCACACAGAGACACACAGAGACTCACACAGAGAGACACACAGAGACACACAGAGACACACAGAGAGACACACACAGAGACACAGAGAGACACACAGTGAGACAACCCCTCAGTGGAGACACCGCAGATAGACACCACGTGGTCTCCTACACAGACACCAGCCTGGGAAGCTTTACTACCAGCTGTGACCTACAGAGACACAGAGAGACACACAGAGACACAGAGACACACACAGAGAGACACAGAGACACACACAGAGACACACAGAGACACACAGAGACTCACACAGAGACTCACACAGAGACTCACACAGAGACACACAGAGACACACACAGAGACTCACACAGAGACTCACACAGAGACTCACAGAGAGACACACACAGAGACACACACAGAGACACACAGTGAGACAACCCCTCAGTGGAGACACCGCAGATAGACACCACGTGGTCTCCTACACAGACACCAGCCTGGGAAGCTTTACTACCAGCTGTGACCTACAGAGACACAGAGACAGACAGAGAGACAGACACACACAGAGAGACACAGAGAGACACACAGAGACACACACAGAGACTCACACAGAGACACACACAGAGACACACAGAGACACACACAGAGAGACAGACACACACAGAGAGACACAGAGAGACACACAGAGACACACACAGAGACTCACACAGAGACACACACAGAGACACACACAGAGACTCACACAGAGACACACACAGAGACACACACAGAGACACACAGAGACACACAGTGAGACAACCCCTCAGTGGAGACACCGCAGATAGACACCACGTGGTCTCCTACACAGACACCAGCCTGGGAAGCTTTACTACCAGCTGTGACCTACACAGACACAGAGACACACACAGAGAGAGACACACAGAGACACACACAGAGACACACAGAGACACACAGAGACACACAGAGACACACACAGAGACACACAGAGACACACACACAGAGACAGAGACACACACAGAGACTCACACAGAGACTCACACAGAGACACACAGAGAGAGACACACAGAGACACACAGTGAGACAACCCCTCAGTGGAGACACCGCAGATAGACACCACGTGGTCTCCTACACAGACACCAGCCTAGGAAGCTTTACTACCAGCTGTGACCTACAGAGACACAGAGACAGACAGAGAGACAGACACACACAGAGAGACACAGAGAGACACACAGAGACACACAGAGAGACACACAGACACACACACAGAGACACACACAGAGACACACAGAGACACACACAGAGACACACAGAGACACACACAGAGACACACACAGAGACACACAGAGACACACACACAGAGACAGACACACAGAGACACACACAGAGACACACACAGAGAGAGACACATACAGAGAGACACACAGAGACACACAGAGACAGACAGAGAGACACACAGAGACACACAGTGAGACAACCCCTCAGTGGAGACACCGGAGATAGACACCACGTGGTCTCCTACACAGACACCAGCCTGGGAAGCTTTACTACCAGCTGTGACCTACAGAGACACAGAGAGACAGAGAGACACACAGAGAGACACACAGAGACACACACAGAGAGACACAGAGACACACACAGAGACACACAGAGACACACAGAGACTCACACAGAGACTCACACAGAGACTCACACAGAGACACACAGAGAGAGACACACAGAGACACACAGTGAGACAACCCCTCAGTGGAGACACCGCAGATAGACACCACGTGGTCTCCTACACAGACACCAGCCTAGGAAGCTTTACTACCAGCTGTGACCTACAGAGACACAGAGACAGACAGAGAGACAGACACACACAGAGAGACACAGAGAGACACACAGAGACACACAGAGAGACACACAGACACACACACAGAGACACACACAGAGACACACAGAGACACACACAGAGACACACAGAGACACACACAGAGACACACACAGAGACACACAGAGACACACACACAGAGACAGACACACAGAGACACACACAGAGACACACACAGAGAGAGACACATACAGAGAGACACACAGAGACACACACAGAGAGACACACAGAGAGAGACACACAGAGACACACAGTGAGACAACCCCTCAGTGGAGACACCGCAGATAGACACCACGTGGTCTCCTACACAGACACCAGCCTGGGAAGCTTTACTACCAGCTGTGACCTACAGAGACACAGAGAGACACACAGAGACACACAGAGACACACAGACACACACAGAGACACTCACAGAGACACACACAGAGACACACAGAGACTCACACAGAGACTCACACAGAGACACACAGAGACACACAGAGACACACACAGAGACACACACAGAGACTCAAACAGAGACACACAGAGACACAGAGACACACAGAGACACACAGAGACACACACAGAGACTCACACAGAGACACACAGAGACACACACAGAGACACACAGTGAGACAACCCCTCAGTGGAGACACCGCAGATAGACACCACGTGGTCTCCTACACAGACACCAGCCTGGGAAGCTTTACTACCAGCTGTGACCTACAGAGACACAGACAGAGACACACACAGAGACACACACAGAGACACACACAGAGACACACACAGAGACACACAGAGACACACAGAGACACACAGACACACACACAGAGACACACACAGAGACACACAGAGACACACACAGAGACACTCAGAGACACACAGAGACACACACAGAGACACACACAGAGACACACAGAGACACACACACAGAGACAGACACACAGAGACACACACAGAGACACACACAGAGAGAGACACATACAGAGAGACACACAGAGAGACACACAGAGACACACACAGAGACACAGAGAGACACACAGTGAGACAACCCCTCAGTGGAGACACCGCAGATAGACACCACGTGGTCTCCTACACAGACACCAGCTTGGGAAGCTTTACTACCAGCTGTGACCTACACAGACACAGAGACAGAGAGACACACAGAGACAGACACAGAGACACACAGAGACACACAGAGAGACACACAGAGACTCACACAGAGACACACACAGAGAGACACACAGAGACACACACACACACACAGACACACACAGAGACACACACAGAGACACACACAGACACACAGAGACACACACAGAGACACACAGAGACACACAGAGACACACAGACACACACAGAGACACACAGAGACACACAGAAAGAGAGACACACAGAAAGAGAGACACACAGAGAGACACACAGAGACACAGAGACACACACAGTGAGACAACCCCTTAGTGGAGACACCGCAGATAGACACCACGTGGTCTCCTACACAGACACCAGCCTGGGAAGCTTTACTACCAGCTGTGACCTACAGAGACACAGAGAGACACACAGAGACACACAGAGACACACACAGAGACACAGAGACACAGAGAGACACACACAGAGAGACACACAGAGACACAGAGAGACACACAGAGAGAGACAGACACACACAGAGACACACACACAGAGACACACAGAGAGACACACAGAGACTCACACAGAGAGACACACACAGAGACACAGAGACAGAGACACAGAGACACACAGAGACACACACAGAGACTCACACAGACACACACAGAGACACACACACAGAGACACACAGAGACTCACACAGACACACAGAGACACACAGAGAGACAGAGAGACACACAGAGACACAGAGACACACAGACAGATACAGAGACACACAGAGACACACAGAGACACACAGTGAGACACAGAGACACACAGAGACACACAGAGACACACAGAGAGACACAGTGAGACACACAGAGACACACAGAGACACACACAGAGACACACACAGAGACACACAGAGAGACACACAGAGACACACACAGAGACACACAGAGAGACACACACACAGAGACACACACAGAGACACACACACAGAGACACACACAGAGACACACAGAGACACACAGAGACTCACACAGAGACACACAGAGACTCACACAGAGACACAGAGACACACAGAGACACACAGAGACACACACAGAGACACAGAGACACACAGAGAGACACAGAGACACACACACACACAGAGACACACACAGAGACACACACAGAGACACACAGAGACTCACAGAGAGACACACAGAGACACACACAGAGACACACAGAGACACACAGTGAGACACACAGAGACTCACACAGAGACACACAGAGACACACACAGAGACACACACAGAGAGACACACACAGAGAGACACACACAGAGACACACACAGAGACACACATACACAGAGAGACACACAGAGACACACAGAGAGACACACAGAGACACATAGAGACACACAGAGACACACAGAGACTCACACAGACTCACACAGAGACACACAGAGACACACACAGAGACACACAGAGACACACAGAGAGAGACACACACAGAGAGAGACACACACAGAGACACACAGAGACACACAGAGACACAGAGACACAGAGACACACACAGAGACACAGAGAGACACACAGAGACACAGACACAGAGACACACACAGAGACACACAGAGACACAGAGAGACACACAGAGACACACAGAGACTCACAGAGACACACAGAGACACAGACACACAGAGACACACAGAGACACAGAGACACACACAGAGACACACACAGAGACTCACACAGAGACACACACAGAGACACACAGAGACACACAGAGACACACACAGAGACTCACACAGAGACACACACAGAGACACACAGAGACACACAGAGAGACACACAGAGACTCACACAGAGACACACAGAGACACACAGTGAGACACAGAGACACACACAGAGACACACAGAGACACACACACACAGAGACACACAGAGACTCACACAGAGACACACAGAGACACACAGAGAGAGAGAGAGACACAGAGACATACAGAAACACACAGAGACACACACACACAGAGACACACAGAGACACAGAGACACACACAGAGACACACACAGAGACTCACACAGAGACACACACAGAGACACACAGAGACACACAGAGACACACACAGAGACTCACACAGAGACACACACAGAGACACACAGAGACACACAGAGAGACACACAGAGACTCACACAGAGACACACAGAGACACACAGTGAGACACAGAGACACACAGAGACACACAGAGACACACACACAGAGACACACAGAGACTCACACAGAGACACACAGAGACACACAGACACACACAGAGACACACACACACACAGAGACACACAGAGACACACAGAGAGACACACAGAGACACACAGAGACACACAGAGAGACACAGAGACACACAGAGACGCAGAGACAGAGACACACAGAGACACACAGTGAGACACACACAGAGACAGAGAAACACAGAGACACACACACACACAGAGACACACAGAGACACACACACAGACACACAGAGACACACACAGAGACACACAGTGACACACAGAGAGACACAGAGACACACAGAGACTCACACAGATACACACAGAGACTCACACAGAGACACACACAGAGACACAGAGACAGAGACACACAGACACACACAGAGACAGAGACACACACAGAGACACACAGAGACAGAGACACACAGAGACACACAGACACACAGAGACACACAGAGAGAGACACACAGAGACACACAGAGACACAGAGACACACAGAGACAGAGACACACAGAGACACACAGAGAGAGACACAGAGACACAGACACACAGAGACACACAGACACACAGAGACACACAGAGACACACACAGAGACACACAGAGACACACACAGACACACAGAGAGAGACACACAGAGACACACAGAGAGAGACACACAGAGACACCGCAGATAGCCACACAGAGACACACAGAGAGAGACACACAGAGACACACAGAGACACACAGACACACAGACAGAGAGACACACAGAGACACACAAACACAGAGACACACAGAGACAGACACACACAGAAACACACAGAGAGAGACATAGAGACAGAGACACACAGAGACACACAGAGACACCGCAGATAGACACAGAGACACACAGTGACAGAGACACACAGAGACACACAGAGACACACACAGAGAGACACACAGAGACAGAGACACACAGAGACACACAGAGAGAGACACACAGAGACGCACAGAGACACACAGTGAGAGAGACACACAGAGACACACAGACACACACACAGAGACACACAGAGACAGAGACACACAGAGACACACAGAGACACCGCAGATAGACACACAGAAACAAACACAGAGATATACAGAGACACACAGATACACACAGAGACAGAGACACACACAGACACACAGAGACACACACAGAGACACACAGAGACTCACAGAGACACACAGAGACAGAGACACACAGAGACACACAGACACACACAGAGACACACAGAGACAGAGAAACACAGAGAGAGAGACACACAGAGACACACAGAGAAACACACAGAGAAATAGAGAGACACACAGAGACACAGAGGGAGAGACACGGGGAGAGAGACACGGGGAGAGAGACACGGGGAGAGAGAGGGAGAGAGACACGGGGAGAGAGAGACACGGGGAGAGAGAGACACGGGGAGAGAGAGAGACACTGGGAGAGACACGGGGAGAGAGACACGGGGAGAGACACGGGGAGAGAGACACCGGGAGAGAGAGACACGGGGGTGAGAGAGACACGGGGAGAGAGAGACACGGGGAGAGAGACACGGGAGTAGAGACAGGGGGAGAGAGACACGGGGAGAGAGAGACACGGGGAGAGAGAGACACGGGGAGAGAGAGAGACACGGGGAGAGAGACACGGGGAGAGAGACACGGGGAGAGAGACACGGGGGGAGAGACACGGGGAGAGAGACACGGGGAGAGAGAGACACGGGGAGAGAGAGACACGGGGGGAGAGACACGGGGAGAGACACGGGGAGAGAGACACGGGGAGAGAGAGACGCGGGGAGAGAGAGACACAGGGGAGAGACACGGGGGGAGAGACACGGGGAGAGAGACACGGGGAGAGAGACACGGGGAGAGAGACACGGGGAGAGACACGGGGGGAGATAGACATGGGGAGAGAGAGACACGGGGAGAGACACGGGGAGAGAGACACGGTGGGAGAGACACAGGGAGAGAGACACGGGGAGAGAGAGACACGGGGGTGAGAGAGACACGGGGAGAGAGACACGGGAGTAGAGACACGGGGAGAGAGACACGGGGAGAGAGAGACATGGGGAGAGAGACACGGGGAGAGAGAGACACGGGGAGAGAGAGACACGGGGAGAGAGAGACAAGGGGAGAGAGACACGGGGAGAGAGACACGGGGAGAGAGAGACACGGGGAGAGAGACACGGGGGAGAGACACGGGGAGAGAGAGACACGGGGAGAGAGAGACACGGGGAGAGAGAGACACGGGGGAGAGGCACGGGGAGAGAGAGACACGGGGAGAGAGAGACACGGGGAGAGAGAGACACGGGTGAGAGACACGGGGAGAGAGACACGGGGAGAGAGAGACACGGGGAGAAAGAGACACGGGGGAGAGACACGGGGGGGGAGAGACACGGGGAGAGAGAGACACGGGGAGAGACACGGTGAGAGAGAGACACGGGGAGAGAGAGACACGGGGAGAGAGAGACACGGGGAGAGAGAGACAAGGGGAGAGACACGGTGAGAGAGACACGGGGATAGAGAGACACGGGGAGAGAGACACGGGGAGATTGAGACACGGGGAGAGAGAGAGACACGGGGAGAGAGACACGGGGAGAGAGAGACACGGGGAGAGAGAGACACGGGGAGATTGAGACACGGGGAGAGAGAGAGACACGGGGAGAGAGACACGGGAGTAGAGACACGGGGAGAGAGACACGGGGAGTGAGAGACACGAGGAGAGAGACACAGTGGGAGAGACACGGGGAGGGAGACACGGTGGGAGAGAGACACGGGGAGAGAGAGACACGGGGAGAGAGAGACACGTTGAGAGAGAGACACGGGGGGAGAGACACGGGGAGAGAGACACGGGGAGAGAGACACGGGGGGAGAGACACAGGGAGAGAGACACGGGAGTAGAGACACGGGGAGAGAGACACTGGGAGAGAGAGAGACACGGGGAGAGAGAGAGACACGGGGAGAGAGACACGGGGAGAGAGAGACACGGGGAGAGAGAGAGACACGGGGAGAGAGACACGGGGGGAGAGAGAGACACGGGAGGGGTGAGACACTGAGAGAGAGACACGGGGAGAGAGAGACACTGGGAGAGAGAGAGACACGGGGAGAGAGAGAGACACGGGGAGAGAGACACGGGGAGAGAGAGACACGGGGAGAGTGAGTGATAGTGCTAGTTAGTGCTAGTTAGAGTGCTAGTTAGTGCTAGTTAGTAGTAGTTAGTGCTAGTTAGTGGTGGTTAGTGTGCTAGTTAGTGCTAGTTAGTAGTGATTAGTGCTAGTTAGTGTACTAGTTAGTGGTAGTTAGTGGTAGTTAGTGCTAGATAGTAGTAGTTAGTGCTGGTTAGTGTACTAGTTAGTGGTAGTTAGTGCTAGTTAGTGCTAGATAGTGTGCTAGTTAGTGCTAGTTGGTAGTAGTTAGTGCTAGTTAGTGCTAGTTATAGCTAGTTGGTAGTAGTTAGTGCTAGTTAGTGCTAGTTAGTGTGCTAGTTAGTGTGCTAGTTAGTGCTAGTTAGTGTGCTAGTGTACTAGTGAGTGTACTAGTGAGTGTACTAGTTAGTGCTAGTTAGTGATAGTTAGTGTACTAGTTAGTGGTAGTTGGTGCTAGTTAGAGCTAGTAAGTGTGCTAGTTAGTGCTAGTTACCCTCGAGATGGAGATTGGAGTCTCTAGGTCACTGCCTCCTTGCAGACGAAATCCCCACGGAGATGGAGCGGTGAGCACAACTTTGAAACTCATCTACAAAACAACAACCACGAGTAAACTAACTAGTACAGTATCTAGTACACTAACTAGTGCACTAACTAGTACACTAACTAGTACACTAACTAGTACACTAGTACACTCACTAGGACACTAACTAGTACACTAGTACACTCACTAGGACACTAACTAGTACACTAACTAGTACACTAACTAGTACACTATTACACTAACTAGTACACTAACTAGTACACTAACTAGTACATTCACTAGTATACTCACTAGTACACTAACTAGGACACTAACTAGTACACTAACTAGTACACTAGTACACTAACTAGTACACTAACTAGTACACTAGTACACTAACTAGTACACTAACTAGTACACTAGTACACTAGTACACTAACTAGTACACTAACTAGTACATTAACTGGTACACTAACTAGTAAACTAACTAGTACACTAACTAGTACACTAACTAGCGCACTCACTAGTACACTAACTAGGACACTAACTAGGACACTAACTAGTACACTAACTAGTACACTAACTAGGACACTAGTACACTAACTAGTACACTAGTACACTCACTAGTACACTAGCTAGTACACTAGTACACTAGCTAGTACACTAACTAGTACACTAGTACACTAACTAGTACACTAAGTAGTATAATACACTAACTAGTACACTAACTAGAAAACTAGAGTGGGTGGGTGAGTGAGTGGCTGAGTGACTGAGTGAGTGTGTGAGTGAGTGGGTGAGTGAGTGGGTGGGTGGGTGGGTGAGTGAGTGAGTGGGTGAGTGAGTGGATGAGTGAGTGAGTGAATGGGTGAGTGAGTGGGTGGGTGAGTGAGTGAGTGGGTGAGTGAGTGAGTGGGTGAGTGAGTGGATGAATGAGTGAGTGAATGGGTGAGTGAGTGAGTGGGTGGGTGAGTGAGTGAGTGAGTGGGTGAGTGAGTGGGTGGGTGGGTGAGTGAGTGGGTGGGTGAGTGAGTGAATGGGTGAGTGAGTGAGTGGGTGAGTGGGTGAGTGAGTGAGTGGGTGAGTGAGTGGGTGGGTGAGTGAGTGACTGAGTGGCTGAGTGACTGAGTGAGTGTGTGAGTGAGTGGTTGAGTGAGTGGGTGGGTGGGTGAGTGAGTGAGTGTGTGAGTGAGTGAGTGGATGGTGAGTGAGTGAATGGGTGAGTGAGTGGGTGGGTGAGTGAGAGAGTGATGTGGGTGGGTGAGTGAGTGGGTGGGTGTGGTTGATTGGGTGAGAGGGTGAGTGAGTGAGTGGGTGAGTGAGTGGATGAATGAGTGAGAGAATGGGTGAGTGAGTGAGTGGGTGGGGAGGTGAGTGAGTGAGTGAGTGGGTGGGTGAGATGATTGGGTGGGTGGGTGAGTGAGTGGGTGGGTGAGTGAGTATGAATGGTGAGTGAGTGAGTGGGTGAGTGGGTGTGGGGGTGAGTGAGTGATGGGGTGGGTGGGTGAGATGAGTGGGTGGGTGAGTGAGTGGATGAGTGAGAGAGTGAATGGAGTGAGTGAGTGAGTGGGTGAGTGATTGAGTGATTGGGTGGGTTGGGGGGGTGAGTGAGTGGGTGAGTGGGATGAGTGAGAGGGTGAGTGAGTGAGTGGGTAAGTGAGTGGGTGGGTGGGTGAGTGGGTGGGTCAGTGGGTGGGTGAGTGAGTGAGTGGGTGAGTGAGTGGGTGAGTGGGTGAGTGAGTGGGGATGGGTGGGTGGGTGAGTGAGTGGGTGGGTGAGTGAGTGGGTGGGTGAGTGAGTGGTGAGTGGGTGAGTGAGTGGGTGGGTGAGTGGGTGAGTGGGGTGTGGGTGGGTGAGTGGTGGGTCAGTAGTGGTGAGTGTGGAGTGAGGTGGGTGAGTGGGTGAGTGAGTGGGGGAGTGGGTGGGTGGGTGAGTGAGTGAGTGGGATGGGTGGTGAGTGAGTGGGTGGGTGAGTGAGTGGGTGAGGTGATGGGTGGGTGGTGAGATGGTGAGTGGTGAGTGAGTGGGTGGTGAGTGAGTGGGGAGTGAGTTTGTGGGGGAGTGAGTTTGTTAGTGAGTGGTGATGGGTGAGTGAGTGGGTGAGTGAGTGGGTGAGTGAGTGATGGTGAGTGGGTGTGTGAGTGTGTGGGTGAGTGAGTGAGTGGGTGGTTGAGTGAGTGGGGAGTGAGTGGGTGGGATGAGTGAGTGAGTGGGTGGGTGAGTGCGTGGGTGAGTGAGTGAGAGGGTGGGTGAGGGAGTGAGTGGGTTAGTGAGTGGTGAGTGGTGAGTGGGAGAATAATATGATGAGACTGAGTGAGTGACTGAGTGATTGATGAGTGAGTGACTGAGTGAGTGACTGAGTGATTGACTGACGGGTGACTGAGATGAGCGACTGAGAGATTGACTGACTGAGTGACTGAGTGCGTGACTGAGTGAATAAGTGACTGAGTGACTGAGTGAGTGGTTGAGTGAGTGGTTAGTGACTGAGTGAGTGACTGAGTGAGTGACTGAGTGACTAAGTGAGTGAGTGAGTGACTGAGTGAGTGACTGAGTGATTGACTGACTGAGTGACTGAGTAAGTGACTGAGTGATTGACTGAGTGATTGACTGACGGAGTGACTGAGTGAGTGACTGAGTGGTTGAGTGACTGAGTGAGTGACTGAGTGAGTGACTGAGTGACTGAGTGAGTGACTGAGTGAGTGACTGAGAGAGTGACTGAGTGAGTGAGTGAGTGACTGAGTGACTGAGTGAGTGAGTGACTGAGTGAGTGAGTGACTGACTGAGTGAGTGACTGAGTCAGTGACTGAGTGACTGAGTGAGTGACTGAGTGAGTGAGTGACTGAGTGACTGACTGACTGAGTGACTGCGTGACTGACTGAGGGAGTGACTGAGTGAGTGACTGAGTGAGTGACTGAGTGACTGACTGAGTGAGTGACTGAATGAGTGACTGAGTGAGTGACTGAGTGAGTGAGTGACCTGAGTGAGTGACTGAGTGAGTGACTGAGTGAGTGGACTGACTGAGTGA
>NW_027423126.1:123062-138062 GCF_048934315.1 Petromyzon marinus
CGGCCGGACTCACTCAGTCACTCACTCAGTCACTCACTCAGTCACTCATTCACACTCACTCAGTCACTCACTCAAGTCACTCACTCAGTCACTCAGTACTCAGTCACATCACTCGTCACTCACTCACTCATCACTCACTCAGTCACTCACTCCAGTCACTCACTCAGTCACTCACTCAGTCACTCACTCAGTCAGTCACTCTCAGTCACTCACTCAGTCACTCACTCAGTCACTCACTCAGTCACTCACTCAGTCAGTCACTCAGTCACTCACTCAGTCACTCACCAGTCAGTCACTCAGTCAGTCACTCAGTCACTCACTCATCAGTCACTCAGTCAGTCACTCACTCAGTCACTCACTCAGTCACGTCACTCACTCAGTCACTCACTCAGTCTCACTCACTCAGTCATGTCAGTCAGTCACTCAGTCAGTCACTCACTCAGTCACTCACTCAGTCACGTCACTCACTCAGTCACTCACTCATCACTCAGTCAGTCACTCACTCAGTCACTCACTCAGTCACTCACTCAGTCACTCACTCAGTCACACTCACTCAGTCACTCACTCAGTCAGCCTCACTCAGTCACTCACCACTCAGTCACTCACTCCACAGGTCAGTCACCACTCAGTCAGTCACTCAGTCACTCACTCAGTCAGTCACTCAGTCACTCACTCAGTCACTCACTCAGTCACTCACTCAGTCACTCACCAGTCAGTCACTCACTCAGTCACTCACTCAGTCACTCAGTCACTCACTCAGTCACTCACTCAGTCACTCACTCAGTCACTCACTCACTCAGTCACTCACTCAGTCACTCACTCAGTCAGTCACTCACTCAGTCACTCACTCAGTCACTCACTCAGCTCAGTCACTCATCCACTTCAGTCAGTCACTCACTCAGTCACTCACTCAGTCCATCAGTCACTCACTCAGTCACTCACTCAGTCACTCACTCACTCAGTCACTCACTCAGTCACTCATTCAGTCACTCACTCAGTCACTCACTCAGTCAGTCACTCACTCAGTCACTCACTCAGTCACTCACTCAGTCAGTCACGCAGTCACTCAGTCAGTCAGTCAGTCACTCAGTCACTCACTCACTCAGTCACTCACTCAGTCACTCAGTCACTCAGTCACTCACTCAGTCAGTCACTCAGTCACTCACTCAGTCACTCAGTCACTGACTCAGTCACTCACTCACTCAGTCACTCACTCACTCAGTCACTCAGTCACTCACTCACTCACTCAGTCACTCACTCAGTCACTCACTCAGTCCACTCAGTCACTCACTCAGTCACTCACTCAGTCACTCAGTCACTCACTCAGTCACTCACTCAGTCAGTCACTCAGTCACTCACTCAGTCACTCACTCAGTCACTCAGTCACTCACTCACTCACTCAGTCACTCACTCACTCACTCACTCATTCAGTCACTCACTCAGTCAGTCACTCACTCAGTCACTCAGGCACTCACTCAGTCACTCACTCAGTCACTCACTCAGTCACTCACCCACTTAGTCACTCACTCAGTCACTCACTCAGTCACTCACTCACTCACTCACCCACTTAGTCACTCTTTCAGTCACTCAACCACTCAGTCACTCACTTAGTCACTCAGTCACTCAGTCAGTCAACCACTCAGTCACTCACTCAGTCACTCAACCACTCAGTCACTCACTCAGTCACTCCGTCAGTCAATCACTCAGTCACTTACTCAGTCACTCAGTCAGTCAATCACTCAGTCACTCACTCAGTCACTCACTCACTCACTTAGTCACTCAGTCGCTCACTCAGTCACTCACTCAGTCACTAAACCACTCACTCAACCACTCACTCAGTCACTCAGTCACTTATTCACTCAGTCACTCACTCAGTCACTCAGTCAGTCAATCACTCAGTCGCTCACTCAGTCACTCCATCAGTCAATCACTCAGTCACTCACTCAGTCACTCCGTCAGTCAATCACTCAGTCACTCACTCAGTCACTCAGTCAGTCAATCACTCAGTCACTCACTCACTCACTTAGTCACTCACTCACCCACTCACTCACTCACCCACCCTCTCACTCACTCACCCACTCACTCACCCACCCACTCACTCACTCACCCACTCACTTACCACTCACCCACTCACTCAGTCACTCACTCACCCACTCACTCACCCATTCACCACTCACTAACAAACTCACTCCCCCACAAACTCACTCCCCCACTCACTCACCCACCCACTCACTCACCACTCACCCACTCACTCACCCACCCACTCACTCACCCACTCACTCACCCACCCACTCACTCACCCACCCACTCACTCACTCACCCACCCACCCACTCCCCCACTCACTCACCCACTCACCCACTCACTCACCCACTCACTCACTCACCCACCTACTGACCCACCCACTCACCCACCCACCCACCCACTCACCCACTCACCCACCCACTCACTCACCCACTCACCACTCACTCACCCACCCACTCACTCACCCACCCACTCACTCACCCACCCACCCACTCCCCCACTCACTCACCCACTCACCCACTCACTCACCCACTCACTCACTCACCCACCCACTGACCCACCCACTCACCCACCCACCCACTCACTTACCCACTCACTCACTCACCCACTCACTCACCCACTTACCCACTCACCCACTCACTCACCCACCCACCCACCCAATCACTCACTCACTCACTCACCCACTCACTCACTCACTCACCCATTCACTCTCTCACTCATCCACTCACTCACCCACCCACTCACTCACCCACCCACCCACTCACTCACCCACTCACTCACTCACCCACTCACCCACTCACTCACTCACCCATTCACTCACTCATCCACCCACTCACTCACCCACCCACCCACTCACTCACCCACCCACTCACTCACTCACTCACCCATTCACTCACTCATTCATCCACTCACTCACCCACTCACTCACTCACCCACTCACTCAATCACCCACCCACCCACTCACTCACCCACTCACTCACTCACCCACCCACTCACTCACCCATTCACTCACTCACTCATCCACTCACTCACCCACTCACTCACTCACCCACCCACTCACTCACCCACTCACTCACACACTCACTCAGTCACTCAGCCACTCAGTCACTCACTCACCCACCCACTCTAGTTTTCTAGTTAGTGTACTAGTTAGTGTATTATTGTACTACTTAGTGTACTAGTTAGTGTACTAGTGTACTAGTTAGTGTACTAGCTAGTGTACTAGTGTACTAGCTAGTGTACTAGTGAGTGTACTAGTGTACTAGTTAGTGTACTAGCTAGTGTACTAGTGAGTGTACTAGTGTACTAGTTAGTGTACTAGTGTCCTAGTTAGTGTACTAGTTAGTGTACTAGTTAGTGTCCTAGTTAGTATCCTAGTTAGTGTACTAGTGAGTGCACTAGTTAGTGTACTAGTTAGTGTACTAGTTAGTTTACTAGTTAGTGTACCAGTTAATGTACTAGTTAGTGTACTAGTTAGTGTACTAGTGTACTAGTGTACTAGTTAGTGTACTAGTGTACTAGTTAGTGTACTAGTTAGTGTACTGGTGTACTAGTTAGTGTACTAGTTAGTGTCCTAGTTAGTGTCCTAGTTAGTGTACTAGTGAGTGCACTAGTTAGTGTACTAGCTAGTGTACTAGTGAGTGTACTAGTGTACTAGTTAGTGTACTAGCTAGTGTACTAGTGAGTGTACTAGTGTACTAGTTAGTGTACTAGTGTCCTAGTTAGTGTACTAGTTAGTGTACTAGTTAGTGTCCTAGTTAGTGTCCTAGTTAGTGTACTAGTGAGTGCACTAGTTAGTGTACTAGTTAGTGTACTAGTTAGTTTACTAGTTAGTGTACCAGTTAATGTACTAGTTAGTGTACTAGTTAGTGTACTAGTGTACTAGTTAGTGTACTAGTGTACTAGTTAGTGTACTAGTTAGTGTACTAGTTAGTGTACTAGTTAGTGTCCTAGTTAGTGTACTAGTGAGTGTACTAGTGAATGTACTAGTTAGTGTACTAGTTAGTGTACTAGTTAGTGTAATAGTGTACTAGTTAGTGTACTAGTTAGTGTACTAGTTAGTGTCCTAGTGAGTGTACTAGTGTACTAGTTAGTGTCCTAGTGAGTGTACTAGTGTACTAGTTAGTGTACTAGTTAGTGTACTAGTTAGTGCACTAGTTAGTGTACTAGATAGTGTACTAGTTAGTTTACTAGTGGTTGTTGTTGTTGTTTTGTAGATGAGTTTCAAAGTTGTGCTCACCGCTCCATCTCCGTGGGGATTTCGTCTGCAAGGAGGCAGTGACCTAGAGACTCCAATCTCCATCTCGAGGGTAACTAGCACTAACTAGCACACTAACTAGCACTAACTAGCACTAACTAGTACACTCACTAGTACACTCACTAGCACACTAGCACACTAACTAGCACTAACTAGCACACTAACTAGCACTAACTAGCACTAACTAGCACACTAACTAGCACTAACTAGCGCTAACTACCACTAACTAGTACACTAGCTAGCACTAACTACCACTAACTAGCACACTAACTAGCACTAACTAGCACACTAACTTGCACTAACTAGCACTAACTACTACCAACTAGCACTAACTAGCACACTAACTAGCACTAACTATCACTAACTACTACCAACTAGCACTAACTAGCACACTAACTAGCACTAACTATCACTAACTACTACCAACTAACACTAACTAGCACACTAACCACCACTAACTAGCACAAACTACTACTAACTAGCACTAACTAGCACACTAACTAGCACTAACTAGCACACTAACTAGTACTAACTATCACCAACTACCATTAACTAGTACACTAACTAGCACTAACTACTACCAACTAGCTCTAACTAGCACTAACTAGCACTAACTACTACCAACTAGCACTAACTAGCACACTATCTAGCACTAACTACCACTAACTAGTACACTAACCAGCACTAACTACTACTATCTAGCACTAACTACCACTAACTACCACTAACTAGTACACTAACTAGCACTAATCACTACTAACTAGCACTAACTAGCACACTAACCACTAACTAGCACTAACTACTACTAACTAGCACTAACTAGCACTCTAACTAGCACTAACTAGCACTATCACTCACTCTCCCCGTGTCTCTCTCCCAGTGTCTCTCTCTCCCCGTGTCTCTCTCCCCGTGTCTCTCTCTCCCCGTGTCTCTCTCTCCCCGTGTCTCTCTCTCCCCGTGTCTCTCTCTTCCCGTGTCTCTCTCTCCCCGTGTCTCTCTCCCCGTGTCTCTCTCTCCCCGTGTCTCTCTCTCCCCGTGTCTCTCTCTCTCCCCGTGTCTCAATCTCCCCGTGTCTCTCTCTCCCCGTGTCTCTCTCTCCCCGTGTCTCTCTCCCCGTGTCTCTCTCTCCCCGTGTCTCTCTCCCCGTGTCTCTCTCTCTCCCCGTGTCTCTCTCTCTCCCAGTGTCTCTCTCTCCCCGTGTCTCTCTCTCAGTGTCTCACCCCTCCCGTGTCTCTCTCCCCCCGAGTCTCTCTCCCCGTGTCTCTATCCCCGTGTCTCTCTCCCCGTGTCTCTCTCCCCGTGTCTCTCTCCCCGTGTCTCTCTCTCCCCATGTCTCTCTCCCCGTGTCTCTACTCCCGTGTCTCTCTCCCTGTGTCTCTCCCCCCGTGTCTCTCTCCCCGTGTCTCTCTCCCCGTGTCTCTCCCCCCGTGTCTCTCTCTCAACGTGTCTCTCTCTCCCCGTGTCTCTCTCTCCCCGTGTCTCTCTCCCACCGTGTCTCCCTCCCCGTGTCTCTCCCACTGTGTCTCTCTCCTCGTGTCTCTCACTCCCCGTGTCTCTCTCCCCGTGTCTCTACTCCCGTGTCTCTCTCCCCGTGTCTCTCTCTCTCCCCGTGTCTCAATCTCCCCGTGTCTCTCTCTCCCCGTGTCTCTCTCTCCCCGTGTCTCTCTCCCCGTGTCTCTCTCTCTCCCCGTGTCTCAATCTCCCCGTGTCTCTCTCCCCGTGTCTCTCTATCCCCGTGTCTCTCTCACCGTGTCTCTCCCCTTGTCTCTCTCTCCCCGTGTCTCTCTCTCCCCGTGTCTCTCTCTCCCCGTGTCTCTCTCTCACCGTGTCTCTCCCCGTGTCTCTCTCTCCCCGTGTCTCTCCCCCCCCGTGTCTCTCCCCCGTGTCTCTTTCTCCCCGTGTCTCTCTCTCCCCGTGTCTCTCTCCCCGTGTCTCTCACCCGTGTCTCTCTCTCCCCGTGTCTCTCTCTCCCCGTGTCTCTCTCTCCCCGTGCCTCTCCCCCGTGTCTCTCTCTCCCCGTGTCTCTCTCTCCCCGTGTCTCTCTCTCCCCGTGTCTCTCCCCCGTGTCTCTCTCCCCGTGTCTCTCTCTCCCCGTGTCTCTCTCCCCGTGTCTCTCTCCCCTTGTCTCTCTCTCCCCGTGTCTCTCTCTCCCCGTGTCTCTCTCTCCCCGTGTCTCTCTCCCCGTGTCTCTCTCTCCCCGTGTCTCTCTCCCCGTGTCTCTACTCCCGTGTCTCTCTCCCCGTGTCTCTCTCACCCCCGTGTCTCTCTCTCCCCGTGTCTCTCTCCCTGTGTCTCTCCCACCGTGTCTCTCTCCCCGTGTCTCTCCCCGTGTCTCTCTCTCCCCATGTCTCTCTCCCCCCGTGTCTCTCCCCGTGTCTCTCTCCCCGTGTCTCTCTCCCCGTGTCTCTCTCCCCGTGTCTCTCCCCCCGTGTCTCTCCCCTGTGTCTCTCTCTCCCCGCGTCTCTCTCTCCCCGTGTCTCTCTCCCCGTGTCTCTCCCCGTGTCTCTCCCCCCGTGTCTCTCTCTCCCCGTGTCTCTCTCTCCCCGTGTCTCTCTCCCCGTGTCTCTCCCCCCGTGTCTCTCTCCCCGTGTCTCTCTCCCCGTGTCTCTCTCCCCGTGTCTCTCTCTCTCCCCGTGTCTCTCTCTCCCCGTGTCTCTCTCTCCCCGTGTCTCTCTCCCCCTGTCTCTACTCCCGTGTCTCTCTCCCCGTGTCTCTCTCTCCCGGTGTCTCTCTCCCCGTGTCTCTCCCCGTGTCTCTCTCCCCGTGTCTCTCCCAGTGTCTCTCTCTCTCCCCGTGTCTCTCTCTCCCCGTGTCTCTCTCTCCCCGTGTCTCTCTCCCTCTCTCTCCCCGTGTCTCTCTCCCCGTGTCTCTCTCCCCGTGTCTCTCTCCCCCCGTGTCTCTCCCTCTGTGTCTCTGTGTGTCTCTCTATTTCTCTGTGTGTTTCTCTGTGTGTCTCTGTGTGTCTCTCTCTCTGTGTTTCTCTGTCTCTGTGTGTCTCTGTGTGTGTCTGTGTGTCTCTGTGTGTCTCTGTCTCTGTGTGTCTCTGTGAGTCTCTGTGTGTCTCTGTGTGTGTCTCTGTGTGTCTGTGTGTGTCTCTGTCTCTGTGTGTATCTGTGTGTCTCTGTATATCTCTGTGTTTGTTTCTGTGTGTCTATCTGCGGTGTCTCTGTGTGTCTCTGTGTGTCTCTGTCTCTGTGTGTCTCTGTGTGTGTGTCTGTGTGTCTCTGTGTGTCTCTCTCACTGTGTGTCTCTGTGCGTCTCTGTGTGTCTCTCTCTGTGTGTCTCTGTGTGTCTCTGTCTCTGTGTGTCTCTCTGTGTGTGTCTCTGTGTGTCTCTGTGTGTCTCTGTCACTGTGTGTCTCTGTGTCTATCTGCGGTGTCTCTGTGTGTCTCTGTGTGTCTCTGTCTCTATGTCTCTCTCTGTGTGTTTCTGTGTGTGTCTGTCTCTGTGTGTCTCTGTGTTTGTGTGTCTCTGTGTGTCTCTCTGTCTGTGTGTCTGTGTGTCTCTGTGTGTCTCTGTGTGTCTCTCTCTGTGTGTCTCTGTGTGGCTATCTGCGGTGTCTCTGTGTGTCTCTCTCTGTGTGTCTCTGTGTGTCTCTCTCTGTGTGTCTGTGTGTGTCTCTGTGTGTCTCTGTGTGTGTCTCTGTGTGTCTCTGTGTGTCTGTGTGTCTCTGTGTGTCTGTGTCTCTGTGTCTCTCTCTGTGTGTCTCTGTGTGTCTCTGTCTCTGTGTGTCTCTGTGTCTCTGTGTGTCTCTGTGTGTCTCTCTCTGTGTGTCTCTGTGTGTCTGTGTGTCTCTGTGTGTCTCTGTCTCTGTGTGTCTCTGTGTGTGTCTCTGTCTCTGTGTGTGTCTGTGTGTCTCTGTCTCTGTGTCTCTGTGTGTGTCTCTGTGTGAGTCTCTGTGTGTATCTGTGTGAGTCTCTGTGTGTCTCTGTGTCTCTCTGTGTGTCACTGTGTGTCTCTGTGTGTGTCTCTGTGTGTCTGTGTGTGTGTCTCTGTGTGTCTCTGTGTGTGTGTGTGTCTCTGTGTTTCTCTGTCTCTGTGTGTGTCTCACTGTGTGTCTCTGTGTGTCTCTGTCTCTGCGTCTCTGTGTGTCTCTGTGTCTCTCTGTGTGTCTCTGTGTGTCTCTGTGTGTCTCTCTGTGTGTCTCTGTGTGTCTCTGTGTGTGTGTGTCTCTGTGTGTGTCTGTGTGTCTCTGTGTGTCTCTGTGTGAGTCTCTGTGTGTCTCTGTGTGTGTGTCTCTGTGTGTCTCTGTGTGTCTCTGTGTCTCACTGTGTGTCTCTGTGTGTCTCTGTGTGAGTCTCTGTGTGTCTCTCTGTGTGTCTCTGTGTGTCTCTGTGTGTGTCTCTGTGTGAGTCTCTGTGTGTGTCTCTGTGTGTCTCTGTGTGTCTCTGTGTGTGTCTCTGTGTGAGTCTCTGTGTGTGTCTCTGTGTGTGTCTCTGTGTCTCTGTGTGTCTCTGTGTGTCTCTGTGTGTCTCTGTGTGTTTCTGTATGTCTCTGTGTCTCTCTCTCTCTCTGTGTGTCTCTGTGTGTCTCTGTGTGAGTCTCTGTGTGTCTCTGTGTGTGTGTGTCTCTGTGTGTCTCTGTGTGTGTCTCTGTGTCTCACTGTGTGTCTCTGTGTGTCTCTGTGTGAGTCTCTGTGTGTCTCTCTGTGTGTCTCTGTGTGTCTCTGTGTGTGTCTCTGTGTGAGTCTCTGTGTGTGTCTCTGTGTGTCTCTGTGTGTCTCTGTGTGTGTCTCTGTGTGAGTCTCTGTGTGTGTCTCTGTGTGTGTCTCTGTGTCTCTGTGTGTCTCTGTGTGTCTGTGTCTCTGTGTGTCTCTGTGTGTCTCTGTGAGTCTCTGTGTGTCTCTGTGTGTCTCTCTGTGTCTCTGTGTGTCTCTGTGTGTGTCTCTGTGTCTGTGTCTCTGTGTGTCTCTCTGTGTCTCTGTGTGTGTCTCTGTGTCTCTGTGTCTCTGTGTGTCTCTGTGTGTCTCTGTGTGTCTCTCTCTCTGTGTGTGTCTCTCTCTGTGTGTCTCTGTGTGTCTCTGTGTGTGTCTCTGTGTGTCTCTGTGTGAGTCTGTGTGAGTCTCTGTGTGTCTCTGTGTGTCTCTATGTGTCTCTGTGTGTCTCTCTGTGTGTCTCTGTGTGTCTCTCTGTGTATGTGTGTCTCTGTGTGTGTCTCTGTGTGTGTCTCTCTGTGTGTGTCTCTCTGTGTGTGTCTCTGTGTGTGTCTCTGTGTGTCTCTGTGTGAGTCTCTGTGTGTCTCACTGTGTGTCTCTGTGTGTCTCTGTGTGTGTCTCTGTGTGTCTCTCTGTGAGTCTCTGTGTGTCTCTGTGTGTGTCTCTGTGTGTGTCTCTGTGTGTGTGTGTGTCTCTGTGTCTCTCTGTGTGTCTCTGTGTCTCTGTGTGTGTCTCTGTGTGTCTCTGTGTGTCTCTGTGTCTCTGTGTGAGTCTCTGTGTGTCTCTGTGTGAGTCTCTGTGTGTCTCTGTGTGTCTCTGTGTGTGTCTCTGTGTGTGTGTCTCTGTGTGTGTCTCTGTGTGTGTGTCTCTCTGTGTGTCTCTGTGTGTGTCTCTGTGTGTCTCTCTGTGTGTCTCTGTGTGTGTCTCTGTGTGTGTCTCTGTGTGTCTCTGTGTGTCTCACTGTGTCTCTCTGTGTGTCTCTGTGTGTCTCTGTGTGTCTCTGTGTCTCACTGTGTGTCTCTGTGTGTCTCTGTGTGTCTCTGTATCTGTCTGTGTGTCTCTGTGTCTCTGTGTGTCTCTCTGTCTCTCTGTGTGTCTCTGTGTGTCTGTGTGAGTCTCTGTGTGTCTCTGTGTGTGTGTCTCTGTGTGTGTCTGTGTGAGTCTCTGTGTGTGTCTCTGTGTGTCTCTGTGTCTCTGTCTCTGTGTCTCTGTGTGTGTCTCTCTGTGTGAGTCTCTGTGTGTCTCTCTGTGTGTCTCTGTGTGTGTGTCTCTGTGTGTGTCTGTCTCTCTCTGTGTGTCTCTCTGTGTCTCTGTGTGTCTCTCTGTGTGTGTCTCTCTGTGTCTCTGTGTCTCTGTGTGTGTCTCTCTGTGTCTCTGTGTGTCTCTGTGTGTGTGTCTCTGTGTGTGTCTGTCTCTCTCTGTGTGTCTCTCTGTGTCTCTGTGTGTCTCTCTGTGTGTGTCTCTCTGTGTCTCTGTGTCTCTGTGTGTGTCTCTGTGTGTCTCTGTGTGTCTCTCTGTGTCTCTGTAGGTCACAGCTGGTAGTAAAGCTTCCCAGGCTGGTGTCTGTGTAGGAGACCACGTGGTGTCTATCTGCGGTGTCTCCACTGAGGGGTTGTCTCACTGTGTGTGTCTCTGTGTCTCTGTGTGTCTCTCTGTGTGTCTCTCTTTCTGTGTGTCTCTCTTTCTGTGTGTCTCTGTGTGTCTCTGTGTGTGTCTGTGTGTCTCTGTGTGTCTCTGTGTGTCTCTGTGTGTGTCTCTGTGTGTCTCTGTGTGTCTCTGTGTGTGTCTCTGTGTGAGTCTCTGTGTGTGTCTCTGTGTGTGTCTGTCTCTCTCTGTGTGTCTCTCTGTGTCTCTGTGTGTCTCTCTGTGTGTGTCTCTCTGTGTCTCTGTGTCTCTGTGTGTGTCTCTGTGTGTCTCTGTGTGTCTCTCTGTGTCTCTGTAGGTCACAGCTGGTAGTAAAGCTTCCCAGGCTGGTGTCTGTGTAGGAGACCACGTGGTGTCTATCTGCGTTGTCTCCACTGAGGGGTTGTCTCACTGTGTGTCTCTGTGTGTCTCTCTGTCTGTCTCTGTGTGTCTCTGTGTGTCTCTCTGTATGTGTCTCTCTCTGTGTGTGTCTCTGTGTGTCTCTGTGTGTGTCTCTGTGTGTCTCTGTGTGAGTCTCTGTGTGTGTCTCTGTGTGTGTCTGTCTCTCTGTGTGTCTCTGTGTCTCTGTAGGTCACAGCTGGTAGTAAAGCTTCCCAGGCCGGTGTCTGTGTAGGAGACCACGTGGTGTCTATCTGCGGTGTCTCCACTGAGGGGTTGTCTCACTGTGTGTGTCTCTGTGTGTGTCTCTGTGTGTGTGAGTCTCTGTGTGTGTCTCTGTGTGTGTGTATCTCTGTGTGTGTCTCTGTGAGTGTCTCTGTGTGTCTCTGTGTGTGTCTCTGTGTGTCTCTGTGTGTGTCTCTGTGTGTCTCTCTCTCTGTGTGTCTCTGTGTGTGTCTCTGTGAGTCTCCGTGTGTGTCTCTGTGTGTGTCTCTGTGAGTCTCCGTGTGTGTCTCTGTGTGAGTCTCTGTGTGTCTCTATGTGTGTCTCTGTGTGTGTCTCTGTGTGTCTCTCTTTCTGTGTGTCTCTCTTTCTGTGTGTCTCTGTGTGTCTCTGTGTGTGTCTGTGTGTCTCTGTGTGTGTCTCTGTGTGTGTCTCTGTGTGTGTCTCTGTGTGTGTCTCTGTGTCTCTGTAGGTCACAGCTGGTAGTAAAGCTTCCCAGGCTGGTGTCTGTGTAGGAGACCACGTGGTGTCTATCTGCGGTGTCTCCACTGAGGGGTTGTCTCACTGTGTGTCTCTGTGTGTGTCTCTGTGTGTCTCTGTGCGAGTGTGTCTCTGTGTGTGTCTCTGTGTGTGTCTCTGTGAGTGTCTCTGTGTGTCTGTCTCTGTGTCTCTCTGTGTGTGTCTCTCTGTGTCTCTCTGTGTGAGTCTCTGTGTGTCTCTGTGTGTCTCACTGTGTGTCTCTGTGTGTCTCTGTGTGTCTCTGTGTGAGTCTCTGTGTGTCTCTGTGTGTCTCACTGTGTCTCTGTGTGTGTCTCTGTGTGTCTCTGTGTGTGTCTCTGTGTGTCTCTGTGTGTGTCTCTGTGTGTGTGTCTGTGTGTCTCTCTGTGTGTCTCTGTGTGTCTCTCTGTGTCTCTCTGTGTGTGTCTGTCTCTCTGTCTGTCTCTGTGTCTCTGTAGGTCACAGCTGGTAGTAAAGCTTCCCAGGCTGGTGTCTGTGTAGGAGACCACGTGGTGTCTATCTGCGGTGTCTCCACTGAGGGGTTGTCTCACTGTGTGTCTCTGTGTGTCTCTCTGTGTGTCTCTGTGTGTGTCTCTCTGTCTGTCTCTGTGTGTCTCTGTGTGTCTCTCTGTATGTGTCTCTCTCTGTGTGTGTCTCTGTGTGTCTCTGTGTGTGTCTCTGTGTGTCTCTGTGTGAGTCTCTGTGTGTGTCTCTGTGTGTGTCTGTCTCTCTGTGTGTCTCTGTGTCTCTGTAGGTCACAGCTGGTAGTAAAGCTTCCCAGGCTGGTGTCTGTGTAGGAGACCACGTGGTGTCTATCTGCGGTGTCCACACTGAGGGGTTGTCTCACTGTGTGTCTCTGTGTGTCTCTCTGTGTGTCTCTGTGTGTCTCTGTGTGTGTCTCTGTGTGTCTCTGTGTGAGTCTCTCTGTGTGTCTCTGTGTGTGTCTCTGTGTGTCTCTGTGTGAGTCTCTCTGTGTGTCTCTGTGTGTGTCTCTGTGTGTCTCTGTGTGTGTCTCTGTGTGTGTCTCTGTGTGTCTCTCTGTCTCTGTGTCTCTGTAGGTCACAGCTGGTAGTAAAGCTTCCCAGGCTGGTGTCTGTGTAGGAGACCACGTGGTGTCTATCTGCGGTGTCTCCACTGAGGGGTTGTCTCACTGTGTGTGTCTCTGTGTGTCTCTGTGTCTCTCTGTGTGTCTCTCTGTGTGTCTCTGTGTGTCTCTCTGTCTGTGTGTGTCTCTGTGTGTGTCTCTGTGTGTGTCTGTGTGTGTGTGTGTGTCTCTCTGTGTGTGTCTCTGTGTGTCTCTGTGTCTCTGTAGGTCACAGCTGGTAGTAAAGCTTCCCAGGCTGGTGTCTGTGTAGGAGACCACGTGGTGTCTATCTGCGGTGTCTCCACTGAGGGGTTGTCTCACTGTGTGTCTCTGTGTGTCTCTCTCTGTGTGTCTCTGTGTGAGTCTCTGTGTGTGTCTCTGTGTGTCTCTGTGTGAATCTGTGTGAGTCTGTGTGAGTCTCTGTGTGTCTCTGTGTGAGTCTCTGTGTGTGTCTCTGTGTATCTCTGTGTCTCTGTCTCTCTGTGTCTCTGTAGGTCACAGCTGGTAGTAAAGCTTCCCAGGCTGGTGTCTGTGTAGGAGACCACGTGGTGTCTATCTGCGGTGTCTCCACTGAGGGGTTGTCTCACTGTGTGTCTCTGTGTGTCTCTCTCTGTGTGTCTCTGTGTGAGTCTCTGTGTGTGTCTCTGTGTGTCTCTGTGTGAATCTGTGTGAGTCTGTGTGAGTCTCTGTGTGTCTCTGTGTGAGTCTCTGTGTGTGTCTCTGTGTATCTCTGTGTCTCTGTCTCTCTGTGTCTCTGTAGGTCACAGCTGGTAGTAAAGCTTCCCAGGCTGGTGTCTGTGTAGGAGACCACGTGGTGTCTATCTGCGGTGTCTCCACTGAGGGGTTGTCTCACGCGGCTGCCCAGGACGCCGTCCGCAGTTGCTCCGGCAACCTGGAGCTCAGCTTCGTCAGGTGACACAGAGACACGGAGACACAGAGACACACAGAGAGAGACACAGAGACACAGAGACACGGGGACACGGGGACATAGACACTGAGACAGAGACACAGAGACACGGGGGCATAGAGTCAGAGACACAGAGACACAGAGACACAGAGACACAGAGAGACAGAGAGACAGAGACACAGAGACAGAGACACAGAGAGAGAGAGACAGAGAGACAGAGACACAGAGACACTGAGACACTGAGACACAGAGACACGGGGACAGAGACACAGAGACACAGAGACACAGAGAGACAGAGACACAGAGACAGAGACACAGAGACACGGGGACAGAGACACAGAGACACAGAGACACAGAGAGACACAGAGACACAGAGACACAGAGAGACAGAGACACAGAGACAGAGACACAGAGAGAGACAGAGAGAGACAGAGACACAGAGAGAGAGAGACACAGAGAGAGACAGAGAGAGAGACACAGAGAGACAGAGACACAGAGACAGAGACACAGAGAGAGACAGAGAGAGACAGAGAGAGAGACACAGAGAGACAGAGACACAGAGACAGAGACACAGAGAGAGACAGAGAGACAGAGACACAGAGACACAGAGAGACACAGAGACACAGAGACACAGAGACAGAGACACAGAGACAGAGACACAGAGAGACAGAGACACAGAGACACACATAGACACTGAGACACAGAGGCACAGAGACACGGGGACAGAGACAGAGACACACATAGACACTGAGACACAGAGACACAGAGACACAGAGACACGGGGACATAGACACTGAGACAAAGAGAAACTGAGAGAGACAGAGACACACATAGACACTGAGACATAGAGACACGGAGACACTTAGACAGAGACACAGAGACACAGAGACACAGAGACAGAGACACAGAGACACAGAGACAGAGACACAGAGACACAGAGACAGAGACACAGAGACAGAGACACAGAGACACAGATACAGAGACACAGACACAGAGACACAGAGACACAGAGACACGGAGACAGAGAGACACAGACAGAGAGACACAGAGACAGAGAGACACTGAGAGAGATAGAGACACAGAGAGAAACAGAGAGAGACAGAGAGAGACAGAGACACAGAGACACAGAGAGACAAAGACACTGAAACACAGAGACACAGAGACACAGAGAGAGACACAGAGAGAGACATAGAGACAGAGACACAGAGACACGGGGACAGAGACACAGAGACACGGGGACAGAAACACAGAGACACTGAGACACAGAGACAGAGACACTGAGACAGAGACACTGAGACAGAGACACAGAGACACAGAGACACAGAGACAGAGA
>NW_027423126.1:148062-175562 GCF_048934315.1 Petromyzon marinus
GTGTCTGTGTGTCTGTGTGTGTGTGTCTGTGTGTGTGTGTCTGTGTGTGTGTGTGTGTCTGTGTGTGTGTGTCTGTGTGTCTGTGTGTGTGTGTCTGTGTGTGTGTGTCTGTGTGTCTGTGTGTGTGTGTCTGTGTGTCTATGTGTGTGTGTCTGTGTGTGTGTGTCTGTGTGTCTGTGTGTGTGTCTGTGTGTGTGTGTCTGTGTGTCTATGTGTGTGTGTCTGTGTGTGTCTGTCTGTGTGTCTGTGTGTGTGTCTGTGTGTGTGTCTGTGTGTGTGTGTCTGTGTGTGTGTCTGTGTGTGTGTCTGTGTGTGTGTGTCTGTGTGTGTGTCTGTGTGTGTGTGTGTCTGTGTGTGTGTCTGTGTGTGTCTGTGTGTGTGTCTGTGTGTGTGTGTCTGTGTGTGTGTCTGTGTGTGTCTGTGTGTGTCTGTGTGTGTGTGTCTGTGTGTGTGTCTGTGTGTGTCTGTGTGTGTCTGTGTGTGTGTGTCTGTGTGTGTGTCTGTGTGTGTCTGTGTGTGTGTCTGTGTGTGTGAAGAGAGGCTGCCACTGCTCTGTCAGGAGCTGGACCGTCCGATAGAGACTTGTGTATATATACAAAGAGGTCCCCATTTAAATACCTTCCCTTATCTTACCGTACGTAAGGAATCCGTGTCTATCGTTGTTTTTGAGACCATCGCGATCAATGATGACATCCGAACACCGAGAAAACCAGAGTAGGCGGACGGGTGGACACCTTTGTAGAGCCAGAACAGATTGTTCTAAATGTGCTGAGATGCGTAGAGAGACACACAGAGACAGACAGAGATACATAGAGACACATAGAGACTCAGAGAGACACACAGAGATACACAGAGACTCACAGAGACACATAGAGACACACAGAGACACACAGAGACACACAGAGACACACAGAGACACACAGAGACACACAGAGACACAGAGACCCACAGAGACACACAGAGACTCATAGAGACTCACAGAGACCCATAGAGACCCACAGAGACAGACAGAGATACATAGAGACACATAGAGACTCAGAGAGACACACAGAGACACACAGAGACACAGAGACTCACAGAGACTCATAGAGACACACAGAGACACATAGAGATACACAGAGACAGAGAGAGACTCACAGAGACACATAGAGACCCACAGAGACTCACAGAGACCCACAGAGACACATAGAGACCCACAGAGACCCACAGAGACACACAGAGACACACAGAGACCCACAGAGACACACAGAGACCCATAGAGACCCACAGAGACCCACAGAGACCCATAGAGACCCACAGAGACACATAGAGACCCACAGAGACCCATAGAGACTCACAGAGACACATAGAGACCCACAGAGACCCATAGAGACCCACAGAGACACATAGAGACCTACAGAGACCCACAGAGACACACAGACTCACACAGAGACTCACAGAGACACAGAGAGACTCACAGACACACAGAGACTCACAGAGACTCACAGAGACACACAGAGACTCACAGAGACCCACAGAGACTCAAAGAGACACACAGAGACTCACAGAGACTCACAGAGACCCACAGAGACTCACAGACACCCATAGAGACCCACAGAGACCCACAGAGACCCACAGAGACTCACAGAGACTCACAGAGACTCACAGAGACTCACAGACACCCATAGAGACCCATAGAGACCCACAGAGACCCACAGAGACCCATAGAGACACACAGAGACACACAGAGACACACAGAGACACACAGACACCCACAGAGACTCACAGAGACTCACAGAGACCCACAGAGACGCACAGAGACCCATAGAGACGCACAGAGACCCACAGAGACCCATAGAGACCCATAGAGACACACAGAGACCCACAGAGACTCACAGAGACACACAGAGACACACAGAGACCCATAGAGACGCACAGAGACTCACAGAGACCCACAGAGACACACAGAGACCCAAAGACACCCACAGAGACCCACAGAGACTCACAGAGACCCATAGAGACACACAGAGACCCACAAAGACCCATAGAGATCCACGACCTCCTGTAGCTTGGTGAGGTAGTCAACATTTCGTGCTGTTTTCGATTTGTAATCTGGTTGTTGTTGTGGTTGTGGTTGTGGTAGGTTCTCGTTGGTGGTGGTGTTCATGAGTGAGTGACAATCACCACCACTACCACTACTACCACAACCAATACCACCACTACCACCACCACTACCACCACTACCACCACCACTACCACCACTACTACCACCACTACCACCACCACTACTACCACTACCACCACCACTACCACAACTACCACCACTACCACTACTACCACTACAACTACTACCACCACTACCACAACCACGACTACCACCACCACTACCACCACTACCACCACTACCACAACTACCACCACTACTACCACCACTACCACCACAACTACCACAACCACCACTACTACCACAACTACCACCACTACTACCACAACTACCACAACTACCACCACTACTACCACCACTACCACCACAACTACCACCACTACTACCACAACCACAACCACCATCACCACAACCACCATCACCATCACCACAACCACCATCACCACCACCACCACAACTACCACCACCACCACCATCACCACCACTACCATCACCACTACCAACACCAACCATCACCACCACCATCACCACCATCATCACCATCACCATCATCACCACCATCACCACCACCATCACCACCACCACCATCACCACCACCATCACCACCACCACCATCATCACCACCATCACCACAGTCATCACTACCACCACCATCACCACCATCACCACCACCACCATCACCACCATCACCACCATCACCATCCCCACCATCACCACCACCATCACCACCCCCACCACCATCACCATCACCACCACCATCACCACCACCATCACCACCATCACCACCACCACCATCACCATCACCACCATCACCACCATCACCAACATCAACACTACCACCACCATCACCACCATCACCATCACCACCATCACCACCATCACCACTACCACCACCATCACCACCATCACCACTACCATCACCACCATCACCATCACCACCATCATCACCACCATCACCACCATCACCACCATCACCACCACCATCATCACCATCACCACCACCATCACCATCACCACCACCATCACCACCACCACCACCATCACCTCCACCACCACCACCATCACCACCACCATCACCACCACCATCCCCACCACCATCACCACCATCACCACCGTCACCACCACCACCATCACCACCGTCACCACCATCACCACCACCACCACTATCACCACCACCACCATCACCACCATCATGACCACCACCATCACCACCACCATCACCATCACCACCATCACCACCACCCCAACCCCCATCACCACCACCACCATCACCACCACCATCACCACCATCACCACTACCACCACCACCACCATCACCACCACCACCATCACCACCACCACCACCATCACCATCACCACCACCATCACCACCACCATCACCACCACCACCACCATCACCACCATCACCATCACCACCATCACCACCATCACCACCACCACCATCACCACCATCACCATCACCACCATCACCACCATCACCACCACCATCACCATCACCACCACCACCATCACCACCACCATCACCATCACCACCACCATCACCACCACCATCACCACCACCATCACCACCATCACCACCATCACCATCACCACCACCATCACCATCACCACCACCATCACCACCACCATCACCACCATCACCACCACCATCACCATCACCACCACCACCATCACCACCACCACCATCACCATCACCACCATCACCACCTCCACCACCACCACCACCATCACCACCATCACCACCACCACCATCACCACCATCACCACCACCACCATCACCACCACCACCATCACCACCTCCACCACCACCACCATCACCACTACCCCCACCACCATCACCATCACCACCATCACCATCACCACCACCACCACCATCACCACCACCACCACCATCACCACCACCACCACCACCATCACCACCTCCACCACCACCACCACCATCACCACCATCACCACCACCACCATCACCACCACCATCACCACCACCATCACCACCTCCACCACCACCAACACCATCACCACCATCACCACCACCACCACCACCATCACCACCACCATCACCACCACCACTATCACCACCACCCCCATCACCACCACCATCACCACCACCACCACCATCACCACCACCACCACCACCATCACCACCATCACCACCACCACCACCACCATCACCACCACCACCACCACCATCACCACCACCACAACCACCACCACCATCACCACCATCACCACCATCACCACCACCACCACCACCATCACCACCACCACAACCACCACCACCACCACCATCACCACCACCACCACCATCACCACCACCACCACCATCACCACCACCATCACCACCACCATCACCATCACCACCACCATCACCACCACCATCACCACCACCATCACCACCACCATCACCACCATCACCACCACCACCATCACCACCATCACCACCACCTCCACCACCATCACCACCATCACCACCACCACCATCACCACCACCACCACCATCACCACCACCACCATCACCACCATCACCACCACCACCACCACCATCACCACCACCACCACCACCACCATCACCACCACCATCACCACCATCACCACCACCACCACCACCATCACCACCACCACCACCACCACCATCACCACCACCTCCACCACCACCATCATCACCACCACCACCATCACCACCACCATCACCACCATCACCACCATCACCACCATCACCACCACCATCACCACCACCATCACCACCATCACCATCACCACCACCACCATCACCACCACCACCACCATCACCACCATCACCACCACCATCACCACCATCACCACCATCACCACCACCATCACCACCACCATCACCACCACCATCACCACCACCATCACCACCACCACCACCATCACCATCACCACCATCACCACCATCACCACCATCACCACCATCACCACCACCACCACCATCACCACCACCACCATCACCACCATCACCACCACCATCACCACCACCATCACCACCATCACCATCACCACCATCACCACCACCACCATCACCACCACCATCACCATCATCACCATCACCACCACCACCATCACCACCATCACCACCACCACCACCATCACCACCACCACCATCACCACCATCACCACCACCATCACCATCACCACCACCATCACCATCATCACCATCACCACCACCACCACCACCATCATCACCACCACCATCACCACCATCACCATCATCACCACCATCACCATCACCACCACCATCACCAACACCACCACCATCACCACCACCCCCACCATCACCACCACCACCATCACCACCACCACCACCATCACCACCATCACCACCACCATCACCACCATCACCACCATCACCACCACCATCACCACCACCATCACCACCACCATCACCACCACCATCACCACCACCACCACCATCACCATCACCACCATCACCACCATCACCACCATCACCACCATCACCACCACCACCACCATCACCACCACCACCATCACCACCATCACCACCACCATCACCACCACCATCACCACCATCACCATCACCACCATCACCACCACCACCATCACCACCACCATCACCATCATCACCATCACCACCACCACCATCACCACCATCACCACCACCACCACCATCACCACCACCACCATCACCACCATCACCACCACCATCACCATCACCACCACCATCACCATCATCACCATCACCACCACCACCACCACCATCATCACCACCACCATCACCACCATCACCATCATCACCACCATCACCATCACCACCACCATCACCAACACCACCACCATCACCACCATCACCACCATCACCACCATCACCACCCCCACCATCACCACCATCACCACCACCACCATCACCACCATCACCACCACCACCACCACCATCACCACCACCACCATCACCACCACCATCACCACCATCACCACCACCACTATCACCACCACCACCACCACCACTATCACCACCACCATCACCACCACCATCACCACCACCATCACCATCACCACCATCACCACCACCACCATCACCACCACCACCATCACCACCACCATCACCACCACCACCACCACCATCACCACCACCACCATCACCACCATCACCATCACCACCATCACCACCATCACCACCACCATCATCACCATCACCACCACCATCACCATCACCACCATCACCACCACCATCACCACCATCACCACCATCACCACCACCATCATCACCATCACCACCACCACCACCATCACCACCATCACCATCACCACCACCATCACCACCAACACCATCACCACCATCACCACCACCACCATCACCACCACCACCATCACCACCACTACCACCACCATCACCACCACCACCACCACCATCACCACCACCACCATCACCACCATCACCACCATCACCACCACCATCATCACCACCATCACCACCACCACCACCATCACCACCACCACCATCACCATCATCACCACCATCACCACCACCATCACCACCACCATCACCACCACCATCACCACCACCATCACCACCACCACCATCACCACCACCACCATCATCACCACCATCACCACCACCATCACCATCACCACCACCATCACCACCACCACCACCATCACCACCATCACCACCATCACCACCATCACCATCACCACCACCATCACCATCACCACCATCATCACCATCACCACCACCATCACCACCACCATCACCATCACCACCACCATCACCACCACCATCACCATCACCACCATCACCACCATCACCACCACCACCACCACCACCATCACCACCACCACCATCACCACCACCATCACCATCACAACCACCACCATCACCATCACCACCATCACCACCATCACCACCACCACCATCACCACCACCACCATCACCACCACCACCATCACCACCACCACCACCACCACCACCACCATCACCACCACCATCACCACCATCACCACCACCACCATCACCACCACCATCACCACCATCACCACCACCACCATCACCACCACCACCATCACCTCTCTCTCTCTCTCTGCAGCCTGGTCAATGATTCCTGGCATCCTCACCACGATCTGTCCAAGAAGCGGCTGATGGTGGACACTCAGGACTGGAATCCCCGCACGGGAACCACGCAGAGTCGATCCTTCAGGATCCTCGCTCAGCTCACAGGCACCGAATCTCGTGAGTCACTCAGTCAGTCACTCAGTCAGTCACTCAGTCAGTCACTCAGTCGATCCTTCAGGATCCTCGCTCAGCTCACAGGCACCGAATCTCGTGAGTCACTCAGTCAGTCACTCAGTCAGGCAGTCAGTTAGTCAGTCACTCAGTCAGTCAGTCAGTCACTCAGTCAGGGAGTCAGTCACTTAGTCAATCACTCAGTCAGTCACTCAGTCAGGCAGTCAGTCAGTCACTCAGTCAGTCAGTCACTCAGTCAGTCACTCAGTCAGTCAGTCAGTCGATCCTTCAGGATCCTCGCTCAGCTCACAGGCACCGAATCTCGTGAGTCACTCAGTCAGTCACTCAGTCAGGCAGTCAGTTAGTCAGTCACTCAGTCAGTCAGTCAGTCACTCAGTCAGGGAGTCAGTCACTTAGTCAATCACTCAGTCAGTCACTCAGTCAGGCAGTCAGTCAGTCACTCAGTCAGTCAGTCACTCAGTCAGTCAGTCAGTGAGTCACTCAGTCAGGGAGTCAGTCACTTAGTCAATCACTCAGGCAGTCACTCAGTTAGTCAGTTAGTTAGTCAGTCAGTTAGTCACTCAGTCAGTCAGTCACTCAGTCAGTCAGTCAGTCACTCACTCAGTCAGTCATTCACTCAGTCAGTCAGTCACTCAGTCAGTCAGTCAGTCGATCCTTCAGGATCCTCGCTCAGCTGACTGGCACCGAATCTCGTGAGTCACTCAGTCAGTCACTCACTCAGTCAGTCAGTTAGTCAGTCACTCAGTCAGTCAGTCATTCACTCAGTTAGTCACTCAGTCACTCAGTCAGTCAGGCAGTCAGTTAGTCACTCAGTCAGTTAGTTAGTAAGTCAATCAATCACTCACTCAGTCAGTCAGTCAGTTAGTCAGTCACTCAGTCAGTCAGTCATTCACTCAGTTAGTCACTCAGTCACTCAGTCAGTCAGGCAGTCAGTTAGTCACTCAGTCAGTCAGTTAGTTAGTCAATCAATCACTCACTCAGTCAGTCAGTTAGTTAGTCAATCAATCACTCAGTCAGTCATTCAGTTAGTCAGTCACTCAGTCAGTTAGTCACTCAGTCAGTCAGTTAGTCACTCAGTCAGTCAGTCAGTCACTCAGTCAGTCAGTCAGTCGATCCTTCAGGATCCTCGCTCAGCTGACAGGCACCGAATCTCGTGAGTCACTCAGGCAGTCAGTCAGTCAGTCAGTCAGTTATTCACTCAGTCACTCAGTCAGTCAGTCACTCAGTCAGTCAGGCAGTCAGTTAGTCAGTCACTCAGTCACTTAGACAATCAGTCAGTCACTCAGTCAGTCACTCAGTCAGTCACTCAGTCACTCAGTCAGTCACTCAGTAGTCACTCAGTTATTCACTCAGTCAGTCACTCAGTCAGTCACTCAGTCGATCCTTCAGGATCCTCGCTCAGCTCACAGGCACCGAATCTCGTGAGTCACTTAGTCAGGCAGTCAGTCAGTCAGTCACTCAGTCACTCAGTCACTTAGTCAATCAGTCAGTCACTCAGTCACTCACTCAGTCAGTCAGTCACTCAGTCAGTCACTCAGTCACTCAGTCACTTAGTCAATCAGTCAGTCACTCAGTCACTCACTCAGTCAGTCAGTCACTCAGTTAGTCACTCAGTCACTCAGTCAGTCAGGCAGTCAGTTAGTCAGTCGATCCTTCAGGATCCTCGCTCAGCTGACTGGCACCGAGTCTCGTGAGTCACTCAGTCAGTCAGTCAGTTAGTTAGACACACAGACACACACAGAGAGAGACACACAGATAGACACACACACAGAGAGACACACAGAGAGACACACACACAGAGAGACACACACACAGAGAGAGACACACACAGAGAGAGACACACACAGAGAGAGACACAAACAGAGAGAGACACACACAGAGAGACACACACAGAGAGAGACACACACAGAGACACACACAGAGACACACACAGAGAGACAGACAGACACACACACAGAGAGACACACAGAGAGACACACAGACAGAGACACAGAGAGACACAGAGGGAGAGACACAGAGAGACACACAGAGACACACACACACAGAGACACACACAGAGAGACACACACAGAGAGACACACACACAGAGACACACAGAGATAGACACACACAGAGACACAGACACACACAGAGAGACACACAGAGAGAGACACACACAGAGAGAGACACACACACAGAGAGAGACACACAGAGAGACACACACACAGAGACAGACACACACAGACACACAGACACACACAGAGAGAGACACACAGAGGGAGAGACACACACAGACACAGAGAGACACACACAGAGACACAGACACACACAGAGACACAGACACACAGAGAGAGACACACAGAGACACAGACACACAGAGACACACACAGACAGAGACACACACACAGAGAGACACAGAGAGAGACACACAGAGAGAGACACAGACACAGAGAGACAGACACACACAGAGAGACACACACACAGAGAGACACAGAGAGACACATACAGAGAGAGAGAGAGACACACACACAGAGACACACACAGACAGAGAGAGAGACACACACAGAGGGAGAGACACACAGAGACACAGACACACACACAGAGACACAGACACACACACAGAGACAGACACACACACAGAGAGAGACACAGAGAGACACACACAGAGAGACACACACAGAGAGAGACACAGAGAGAGAGACACAGAGAGAGAGACACAGAGAGAGAGACACAGAGAGAGAGACACAGAGAGAGAGACACAGAGAGAGAGACACACACACTCACTCAGTCAGTCAGTTAGTTATTCACTCAGTCAGTCAGTTAGTTAGTCAGTCAGTCACTCAGTCAGTTAGTCAGTCAGTTAGTTAGTCAGTCAGGCAGTCAGTCAGTCAGGCAGTCAGTTAGTCAGTCAGTCAGTCAGTTAGTCAGTTAGTCACTCAGTCAGGCAGTCAGTTACTCAGGCGTCAATTAGTCACTCAGTCACTCAGTCAGTCAGTTAGTCACTCAGTCAGTCACTCAGGCAGTCAGTTAGTCACTCAGTCAGTCAGTCAGGCAGTCAGTTACTCAGGCAGTCAGTTAGTCACTCAGTCAGTCACTCAGTCAGTAAGTTACTCAGTCACTCAGTCACTCAGTAAGTCAATCAGTCAGTCACTCAGTCACTCAGTCACTCAGTCAGTCACTCAGTCGGTCACTCAGTCAGTCAGTCAGTTAGTTAGTCAGTCAGTCACTCAGTCAGTCACTCAGTCAGTCACTCAGTCACTCAGTCAGTCAGTTAGTCAGTTAGTCACTTAGTCAGTTAGTTAGTCACTCAGTCAGTCAGTCAGGCAGTCAGTTAGTCACTCACTCAGTCAGTCACTCAGTCAGTCACTCAGTCAGTCACTCAGTCAGTCACTCAGTCAGGCAGTCAGTCAGGCAGTCAGTCACTCAGTCAGTCACTTAGTCACTCAGTTAGTCACTCAGTTAGTCACTCAGTCAGTCAGTCACTCAGTCAGTCAGTTAGTCACTCAGTCACTCAGTCAGTCACTCAGTCACTCAGTCAGTCAGTCAGTCAGTCACTCAGTCACTCAGTCAGTCAGTCAGTCACTCACTCAGTCACTCAGTCAGTCAGTCAGTCAGTTAGTTAATTAGGTAGTCACTCAGTCAGTCACTCAGTCAGTCACTCAGTCAGTCAGTCACTCAGTCAGTCACTCACTCAGTCAGCCACTCAGTCAGTAACTCAGTCACTCAGTCAGTCACTCACTCAGTCACTCACTCAGTCAGTCAGTCACTCATTCAGTCACTCAGTCACTCAGTCAGTCAGTCACTCAGTCAGTCAGTCAGTCACTCAGTCAGTCACTCAGTCAGTCAGTCAGTCACTCAGTCAGTCACTCAGTCAGTTAGTTAGTCAGTCACTCAGTCACTCAGTCAGTCAGTCACTCAGTCAGTCAGTCAGTCACTCAGTCAGTCACTCAGTCAGTTAGTTAGTCAGTCACTCAGTCAGTCACTCAGTCAGTTAGTTATTCAGTCACTCAGTTAGTCACTCAGGCAGTCAGTCAGTCAGGCAGTCACTCAGTTAGTCACTCAGTCAGTTAGTTATTCAGTCACTCAGTTAGTCACTCAGGCAGTCAGTCAGTCAGTCAGGCAGCCACTCAGTTAGTCACTCAGGCATTCACTCAGTCAGTCAGTTAGTTAGTCAGTCACTCAGTCAGTCACTCAGTCAGTTAGTTATTCAGTCACTCAGTTAGTCACTCAGGCAGTCAGTCAGTCAGTCAGGCAGTCACTCAGTTAGTCACTCAGGCATTCACTCAGTCAGTCAGTTAGTTAGTAAGTCACTCAGTCGATCCTTCAGGATCCTCGCTCAGCTGACAGGCACCGAGTCTCGTGAGTCACTCAGTCAGTCAGGCAGTCAGTCAGGCAGTAAGTTAGTCACTCAGTCAGTCAGTAAGTTAGTCAGTTAGTCACTCAGTCAGTCACTCAGTCAGTCAGTTAGTCAGGCAGTCAGTCAGTAAGTTAGTCACTCAGTCAGTCAGTTACTCAGTCAGTCAGTCATTTAGTTAGTCACTCAGGCAGTCAGTCAGTCAGGCAGTCAGGCAGTCAGTTAGTCACTCAGTCAGTCAGTTACTCAGTCAGTCACTCAGTCACTCAGTTAGTTAGTCACTCAGGCAGTTAGTCAGTTAGTTAGTCAGTTAGTCAGTCAGTCAGTTAGTCACTCAGGCAGTCAGTTAGTCAGCTAGTTAGTCAGTTAGTTACTCAGTCAGTTAGTTAGTCACTCAGTCAGTCAATCAGGCAGGCAGTAAGTCAGTTAGTTAGTGAGTTAGTTAGTCAGTCAGTCTGTCACTCAATCACTCAGTCAGTCACTCAGTCAGTCACTCAGTAAGGCAGTCAGTCAGTTAGTCACTCAGTCAGTTAGTCAGAAAGTTAGTTAGTTAGTCAGTGAATCAGTTAGTTAGTCAGTTAGTCAGTTAGTCGGTTAGTCAATCACTCAGTCAGTCACTCAGTCAGTCAGTTAGTTAGTCACTCAGGCAGTCAGTCAGCTAGTTAGTTAGTCAGTCAGTTAGTTACTCAGTCACTCAGTCAGTCACTCAGGCAGTCAGTCAGTAAGTTAGTCACTCAGTCACTCAGTCAGTCACTCAATCAGTCAGTCAGGCAGTCAGTCACTCAGTTAGTCAGTCAGTTAGTCAGGCAGTCACTCAGTCACGCAGTCACTCAGGCAGTCAGTCAATTAGTCAGTCAGTCAGTTAGGCAGTCACTCAGTCAGTCAGTCAGTTAGTTAGTCAGTTAGATAGTCAGTCAGGCAATCAGTCAGTCACTCATTCAGGCAGTCACTCAGTCAGGCAGTCACTCAGTCAGTCACTCACTCAGTCAGTCAATCAGTCAGTCAGTCACTCAGTCAGTCAGTCAGTGAGTCACTCAGTCAGTCATCCAGTCAGTCACTCAGTCAGTCACTCAGTCACTCACCCACTCACTCACCCACTCACTCACCCACTCACCCACTCACTCACTCACCCACTCACCCACTCACTCACTCACCCACCCACCCACTCACTCACCCACTCACTCACTCACCCACTCACCCACTCACTCACCCACTCACTCACCCACTCAGTCACTCACTCACCCACTCAATCACTCACCCACTCACTCACTCACCCACTCACTCACTCACTCACTCACCCACTCACTCACCCACTCACTCACTCACTCACCCACTCACTCACTCACCCACTCACTCACTCACTCACCCACTCACTCACCCACTCACTCACTCACCCACTCACTCACTCACTCACCCACTCACTCACTCACCCACTCACTCACTCACTCACCCACTCACTCACTCACCCACTCACTCACTCACTCACCCACTCACTCACTCACCCACCCACTCACTCACCCACTCACTCACTCACCCACTCACCCACCCACCCACTCACTCACCCACTCACCCACTCACTCACTCACTCACCCACTCACTCACCCACTCACTCACTCACTCACCCACTCACCCACTCACCCACTCACTCACCCACTCACCCACTCACTCACTCACCCACTCACCATTTCTGCTTCTTTACCCCGCAGTTGGATCACCAGAAGAGGAAGATTCCCACAAGAAAGCGAGGTGGGTGGGTGGGTGGGTGAGTGGGTGGGTGAGTGGGTGAGTGGGTGGGTGGGTGAGTGAGTGAGTGTGTGAGTGAGTGGGTGGGTGGGTGAGTGAGTGAGTGAGTGGGTGAGTGGGTGGGTGAGTGGGTGAGTGAGTGGGTGGGTGGGTGGGTTAGTGAATGAGTGAGTGGGTGGGTGGGTGAGTGGGTGAGTGGGTGAGTGGGTGGGTGGGTGGGTGAGTGAGTGAGTGGGTGGGTGGGTGAGTGAGTGAGTGAGTGGGTGAGTGGGTGAGTGAGTGAGTGGGTGAGTGGGTGGGTGGGTCGGTGAGTGAGTGAGTGGGTGAGTGAGTAGGTGAGTGGGTGAGTGGGTGAGTGGTGAGTGATTGGTGAGTGATTGGTGAGTGAGTGATTGGTGAGTGATTGGTGAGTGATTGGTGAGTGTCTCACCCTCCCCACCCACCCTCAGGGACCGTTTCGAGTCTCAGATTCAGGGTGAGCGATACACTCGCCTCAGAGACTGGCACCACCAGCTGTCCGCTCGCAACCTCAACATCTAAAAACTACAACAACTACAACTACAACATCTAGCAACAACTACAACATCAACAACCTCAACATCTAGAAACAACAACAACTACAACAACAACTACAACATCTAGAAACTACAACAACAACTACAACAACAACCTCAACATCTAGAAACTACTACAACAACAACATCTAGCAACAACTACAACAACAACCTCAACATCTAGAAACTACAACAACAACTACATCCAGAAACTACAACAACAACAACATCTAGAAACTACAACAACAACATCTAGCAACAACTACAACAACCTCAACATCTAGAAACTACTAAAACTACAACAACAACAACTACAACAACATCAACAACTACAACAACAACTACAACAACATCAACAACTACAACAACTACAACAACAACTACAACAACATCAACAACTACTGTCAACAACATCAACAACATCAACAACAACAACTACAACTACAACAACTACAACAACTACAACTACAACAACTACAACAACTACAACTACTACAACAACTACAACTACTACAACAACTACAACAACAACTACAACAACATCAACAACATCAACAACAACAACTACAACAACTACAACAACTACAACAACAACAACAACATCAACAACAACTACAACAACAACAACAACAACAACATCAACAACAACAACAACATCTACAACAACAACATCAACAACAACATCTACAACAACAACATCAACAACTACACCAGCTGTCAGCATGCAACCTCAACAACTACACCAGCAACTCCACGCAACTCCACGCAACTCCAAGCAACCCAGGCGCAACCCAGGCGCAACCCAGGCGCAACCCAGGCGCAACTCCGCGCAACCTCAACATGAGAGCGAGCAACTCCGTGCTCTGTCCACTGCTGGATGGATGTCGCTGTGGTGGGGGTGGTGTCTGTAGCCCCTCCCCCCTAAGCTCCTCCCCCCCTCCCCCCTAAGCTCCTCCCCCCCTCAACCCATAAGCCCCTCCCCCCTAAGACCCTCCCCCCATGAGACCCTCCCCCACCCTAAGCCTCTCCCCCTCTAAGCCCCTCCCCCCTAAGGCCCTCCCCCCTAAGACCCTCCCCCCATGAGACCATCCCCCCTCAGCCCCTCCCGAATAAGCCCCTCCCCCCTAAGACCCTCCCCCTCTAAGCCCCTCCCCCCTAAGACCCTCCCCCCATAAGCCCCTCCCCCACCCTTAGCCTCTCACCCTCAGCCCCTCCCCTTCAGCCTCCCCCCTGTAAGCCCCTCCCCCCTAAGACCCTCCCCCTCTGAGCCCCTCCCCCCTAAGACCCTCCCCCCATGAGACCATCCCCCCTCAGCCCCTCCCGAATAAGCCCCTCCCCCCTAAGACCCTCCCCCTCTAAGCCCCTCCCCCCTAAGACCCTCCCCCTCTGAGCCCCTCCCCCCTAAGACCCTCCCCCCATAAGCCCCTCCCCCACCCTAAGCATCTCCCCCTCTAAGCTCCTCTCCCCTAAGCCCCTCCCCCTCTCCCCTAAGCCCCTCCCCCCCTCCCCGTATCTTAGCGGAATGTTAATAGCGTCACGTGACGAGCCGTGACGTCACACGGTTATGGTGATAGTGGTGGTGATGATGATGGTGATGATGGTGGTGGTGATGGTGGTGGTGATGGTGGTGATTGCCAATAAAGAAACGAGACATCTGACTATCTGTGTCAATATAACAATACCCCTATAACAATACCCCTACACCAATACCCCTATAACAATACCCCTATAACAATACCCCTATAACAATACCCCTATAACAATACCCCTACACCAATACCCCTATAACAATACCCCTATAACAATACCCCTACACCAATACCCCTATAACAATACCCCTATAACAATACCCCTATAACAATACCCCTACAACAATAGCCCTATAACAATACCCCTACAACAATACCCCTACAACAATAGCCCTATTACAACAGCCCTACAACAATACGCCTATAACAATACCCCTATAACAATACCCCTATAACAGCCCTATAACAATACCCCTATAACAATACCCCTACACCAATACCCCTATAACAATACCCCTACAACAATAGCCCTATAACAATACCCCTATAACAATACCCCTATAACAATACCCCTACAACAATACCCCTATAACAATACCCCTTCAACAATACCCCTATAACAATACCCTTATAACAATACCCCTATAATACCCCTATAACAATACCCCTACAACAGCCCTATAACAATACCCCTACAACAATACCCCTACAACAATAGCCCTATAACAATACCCCTATAACAATACCCCTACAACAACAGCCCTACAACAACAGCCCTATAACAATACCCCTATAACAATACCCCTACAACAATACCCCTATAACAACAGCCCTATAACAATAGCCCTATAACAACAGCCCTATAACAATACCCCTATAACAATACCCCTACAACAACTGCCCTATAACAACAGCCCTATAACAATACCCCTACAACAATACCCCTATAACAATACCCCTACAACAATACCCCTATATCGATACCCCTATAACAATACCCCTATAACAACAGCCCTATAACAATACCACTATAACAATACCCCTATAACAATACCCCTACAACAATAGCCCTATAACAGCCCTATAACAATACCCCTACAACAATACCCCTATAACATACCCCTATAACAATAGCCCTATAACAATACCCCTATAACAATACCCCTACACCAATACCCCTATAACAATAGCCCTATAACAATACCCCTATACCAATAGCCCTATAACAATACCCCTTATAACAACCCCCTTACCGTAGTGGGTGGAGCATCAAATTAATGCCACGCCCCCCCTCCCATCATGACCATATAAGGAGTGGAGTGGGCGGGACTACCGCCTCCCCCCCCACTCCCCCAATGACTTCAGCGGAGTGGGCGGTGGCTTTAACTTCAGGTCACTGCCCCCCTCCCCCCATGACCATATAAGGAGCGAAGAGACCCCCCCCACCCCCTCGAGCTGTCCCCATGGCAACCGCCCCCACCCCTCCCGTGAGATGTCGCCACCCCGATGACCATATAAGGAGCGAAGTGACGCCCCGCCCCCCACACCATCTCGAGCTGTCCCCAGGGCAACCACCCCCAACCAACCATGCCCCGCCCCCCATGACCGTATAAGGGCATGGGAGGGGGGGGCTGCACTGTCCACGACCCCGGCCTCCATGTCTTGCATCATCAAACACGTGCCCATATAAGGAGCGGAGGGGACGGGAATAGTCACTCAGTCAGTCATTCACTCACTCAGTCTGTCATTCACTCACTCACTCATTCACTCACTCAGCCACTCACTCAGCCACTAACTCACTCACTCAGCCACTAACTCACTCAGCCACTCACTAACTCACTCAGCCACTCACCAACTCACTCAGCCACTCAGTCACTCACTCACTCAGCCACTCACTCACTCAGCCACTAACTCACTCAGCCACTCACTCACTCAGCTACTAACTCACTCAGCCACTCACTAACTCAGCCACTAACTCACTCAGCCACTAACTCACTCAGCCACTCGCTCACTCAGCCACTCGCTCACTCAGCCACTCACTAACTCAGCCACTAACTCACTCAGCCATTAACTCACTCAGCTACTAACTCACTCAGCCACTCACTAACTCACTCAGCCACTCGCTCACTCAGCCACTAAATCACTCAGCCACTAAATCACTCACTCAGCAACTCACTCACTCAGCAACTCACTCACTCAGCAACTAACTCACTCAGCAACTCACTCACTCAGCCACTAACTCACTCAGCCACTCACTCAGCCACTCACTAACTCAGCCACTAACTCACTCAGCCACTAACTCACTCAGCCACTAACTCACTCAGCCACTCACTCACTCAGCCACTAAATCACTCAGCCACTAACTCACTCACTCAGCAACTCCCTCAGCCACTCACTAACTCAGCCACTAACTCACTCACTCAGCCACTAACTCACTCAGCTACTCACTCACTCAGCCACCAACTCACCCACCCACCCAGCCATCAACTCACCACCCAGAGTATATTTGAGTATTTTTTTTATTAACAATGAAACTGCAAAACATCAAAGGAGCCCAAAAATCTAACGACAGAGTGAAGACACAGACAGAGACACAGACAGACACACACAGAGACACACACATAGACACACACATACAGAGACACACACAGAGACACACACATACAGAGACACACACAGACAGACACACATCACGCAAACTCATGTACATATGTACAGAGACAGCTGGCGATCGTGCAGACAGACAGAGAGATATATACAAGCAGAGACACACAGAGACACGCAGAGAGACACAGAGAGACAAACGAGGACAATCAGAGACTCACAGAGACACACAGAGAGACACAGAGAGACACACGAGGACAATCAGAGAACACAGAGACACACGAGGACAATCAGAGACTCACAGAGACAGACGGACGGGTACAATCAGTCTCTACCCCCGTATCTCTCCCTGTCTCTACCCCCCGTGTCTCTCTCCCTGTCTCTACCCCCGTGTCTCTCTCCCTGTCTCTCTCCCTGTCTCTACCCCCGTGTCTCTCTCCCCGTGTCTCTCTCTCTCTCCCCGTGTGTCTCTCTCCCTGTCTCTCTCCCCGTGTGTCTCTCTCCCTCTCTCTACCCCTGTCTCTCTCCCTGTCTCTACCCCCGTGTCTCTACCCCCGTATCTCTCCCTGTCTCTACCCCCCGTGTCTCTCTCCCTGTCTCTACCCCCGTGTCTCTCTCCCTGTCTCTTTCCCTGTCTCTACCCCCGTGTCTCTCTCCCTGTCTCTCTCCCCGTGTCTCTCTCTCTCTCCCTGTCTCTCTCCCCGTGTGTCTCTCTCCCTGTCTCTACCCCCGTGTCTCTCTCCCCGTGTGTCTCTCTCCCTCTCTCTACCCCTGTCTCTCTCCCTGTCTCTACCCCCCGTGTCTCTCTCCCTGTCTCTACCCCCCGTGTCTCTCTCCCCGTGTGTCTCTCTCCCTGTCTCTCTCCCCGTGTGTCTCTCTCCCTGTCTCTCTCCCCGTCTTTCCCCGTGTCTCTCTCCCTGTCTCTCTCCCCGTGTGTCTCTCTCCCTGTCTCTCTCCCCGTGTGTCTCTCTCCCTGTCTCTCTCCCCGTGTGTCTCTCTCCCTGTCTCTCTCCCCGTGTGTCTCTCTCCCTGTCTCTACCCCGTGTCTCTCTCCCTGTCTCTCTCCCCGTGTGTCTCTCTCCCTGTCTCTACCCCCCGTGTCTCTCTCCCTGTCTCTCTCCCCGTGTCTCTCTCCCTGTCTTTCCCCGTGTCTCTCTCCCTGTCTCTCTCCCCGTGTGTCCCTCTCCCTGTCTCTACCCCCCGTGTCTCTCTCCCTGTCACTACCCCCCCTAGTCTCTCCCCGTGTCTCTCTCCCTGTCTCTCTCCCTGTCTCTCCCCGTGTCTCTCTCCGCCCGTGTCTCTCTCCCTGTCTCTCTCCCTGTCTTTCCCCGTGTCTCTCTCCCTGTCTCTACCCCCCGTGTCTCTCTCCCTGTCTCTACCCCCCGTGTCTCTCTCCCTGTCTCTCTCCCTGTCTCTCTCCGCCCGTGTCTACCCCCCGTGTCTCTCTCCCTGTCTCTCCCCGTGTCTCTCTCTCCCTGTCTCTCCCCGTGTCTCTCTCTCCCCGCCTCTCCCCGTGTCTCTCTCCACGTGTCTACCGAGGAAGAGAGTCTGCGAGTGTGGCAGGGAGTGAGGCCTTGTCCAGGCTGTCTCTCCCCGTGTCTCTCTCTCCCCGTGTCTCTCCCCCCATGTCTCTCTCTCCCTGTCTCTCCCCGCGTGTCTCTCTCTCCCCGTGTCTCTCTCTCCCCCTGTCTCTCTCTCCCCGTGTCTCTCTCCCCCCCTGTCTCTCTCCCCGCGTGTCTCCCCCCCTGTCTCTCCCCCCCTGTCTCTCCCCGTGTCTCTCTCCCCGTGTCTCTCTCCCCGTGTCTCTCTCCCCGTGTGTCTCTCTCCCCGCGTGTCTACCGAGGAAGAGAGTCTGCGAGTGTGGCAGGGAGCGAGGCCTTGTCCAGGCTGTTAAAGTACGGATGAAGCAGAGCTCTCTTAGCGGAGATCCGTGTGGCCGGGTCGTAGATCAGCAACTTCTACTCGGACACACACAGAGAGACACACACAGAGAGACACACACTCAGACACACAGAGACAGACACACACAGAGACACACAGAGAGACACACAGAGAGACACACAGAGAGACACACAGAGAGACACACAGAGAGAGACACACAGACACACACACACACAGAGAGACACAGACACACACACACACACACAGAGAGACACAGACACACACACACACAGAGAGACACACAGAGACACAGACACACACAGAGAGAGACACACACAGAGACACACACAGAGAGAGACACACACAGAGACACACACAGAGAGAGACACACACAGAGACACACACAGAGAGAGACACAGAGAGAGACACAGAGACACACACACACAGAGACACACACAGACACACACACAGAGAGACACAGAGACACACACACAGAGAGACACACATAGACACACACACAGAGAGACACACACAGACACACACACAGAGAGACACACACAGACACACACAGACAGAGAGACACACACAGACAGAGAGACACACACAGAGAGAGAGAGACACACACACACACAGAGAGAGACACACACACACACAGAGAGAGACACACACACACACAGAGAGACACACACACACAGAGAGAGACACACACACACAGAGAGAGACACAGAGACAGAGAGAGACACAGAGACAGAGAGAGACACAGAGACAGAGAGAGACACAGAGACAGAGAGAGACACAGAGACAGAGAGAGACACAGAGACAGAGAGAGACACATAGACAGAGAGAGACACATAGACAGAGAGAGACACAGAGACAGAGAGAGACACACACACACAGAGACACACACACACAGCCACACAGAGACACACACACACACAGAGACACACACAGAGGGAGAGACACACACAGAGACACACACAGAGAGAGAGACACAAAGAGAGAGACGGGGAGACAGAGTGAGTGGGTGAGTGGGTTACTGGGTGAGTGAGTGAATGAATGAGTGGGCAAGTGAGCGGTTGAGTGAATGAGTTGGTGAGCGAGTGGGTGAGTGAGTGGGTGAATGGGTGGGTGAGTGAATGACTGAGTGAATGAGCGGGTGAGTGAATGACTGAGTGAATGACTGACTGACTGACAGTGTGAGTGAGTGAATGACTGAGTGAGCGAGTGGGTGAGTGACTGAGTGAGTGAGTGAGCGAGTGGGTGAGTGTACGAGTGACTGAGTGAATGAGCGGGTGAGTGAATGACTGAGTGAATGACTGAGTGAATGAGCGGGTGAGTGAGTGGGTGGGTGAGTGACTGAGTGAGTGACTGAGTGAATGACTGAGTGAATGAGCGGGTGAGTGAGTGTATGAGTGAGTGGGTGAATGAGTGAGTAAATGACTGAGTGAGTGACTGAGTGAATGACTGAGTGAATGACTGAGTGAGCGAGTGCGTGAGTGAGTGGGTGACTGAGTGGGTGAATGAGTGAGTGAGTGTGTGAGTGAATGACTGAGTGAATGACTGAGTGAATGACTGAGTGAGCGAGTGGGTGAGTGAGCGGGTGAGTGTATGAGTGAGTGAACGAGTTGACCGAGCGAGCGAGCGACCGGGCGGGTGACTCACGCTCAGTAGGTCCACCCCGGAAGAGTCTAGCATCTTGACCGAGCTGCCCAGAGATCCACCCTTCCACTTGGGGAAAGACGACTTGAAGTCAGGGAGAGTCTCCACCTCGGCCCACACCTCGTTAGTCGGCGTGCCGAGCACCCTGAAGAGGTCACAGTGAGGGCGAGGGTGTGGGTGAGGGTCAGCAGCGAGGACACGAGTCTATGGGTGGCAGTGTTGAGTCTATGGGTGGCAGTGTTGAGTCTATGGTGCAGTGTTGAGTCTATGGGTGACAGTGTTGAGTCTATGGGTGGCAGTGTTGAGTCTATGGGTGGCAGTGTTGAGTCTATGGGTGGCAGTGTTGAGTCTATGGTGCAGTGTTGAGTCTATGGGTGACAGTGTTGAGTCTATGGGTGGCAGTGTTGAGTCTATGGGTGGCAGTGCTGAGTCTATGGTGCAGTGTTGAGTCTATGGGTGACAGTGTTGAGTCTATGGGTGGCAGTGTTGAGTCTATGGGTGGCAGTGTTGAGTCTATGGGTGGCAGTGCTGAGTCTATGGTGCAGTGTTGAGTCTATGGGTGACAGTGTTGAGTCTATGGGTGGCAGTGTTGAGTCTATGGGTGGCAGTGTTGAGTCTATGGGTGGCAGTGTTGAGTCTATGGTGCAGTGTTGAGTCTATGGGTGACAGTGTTGAGTCTATGGGTGGCAGTGCTGAGTCTATGGGTGGCAGTGTTGAGTCTATGGGTGGCAGTGTTGAGTCTATGGGTGGCAGTGTTGAGTCTATGGTGCAGTGTTGAGTCTATGGGTGACAGTGTTGAGTCTATGGGTGGCAGTGCTGAGTCTATGGGTGGCAGTGTTGAGTCTATGGGTGGCAGTGTTGAGTCTATGGGTGGCAGTGTTGAGTCTATGGGTGGCAGTGTTGAGTCTATGGGTGGCAGTGCTGAGTCTATGGCAGTGTTGAGTCTATGGGTGGCAGTGTTGAGTCTATGACAGTGTTGAGTCTATGGGTGACAGTGCTGAGTCTATGGTGCAGTGTTGAGTCTATGGTGCAGTGCTGAGTCTATGACAGTGCTGAGTCTATGGTGCAGTGCTGAGTCTATGGGTGACAGTGTTGAGTCTATGGTGCAGTGTTGAGTCTATGACAGTGTTGAGTCTATGGGTGACAGTGCTGAGTCTATGACAGTGCTGAGTCTATGGTGCAGTGCTGAGTCTATGACAGTGTTGAGTCTATGGGTGGCAGTGTTGAGTCTATGGGTGGCAGTGTTGAGTCTATGACAGTGTTGAGTCTATGGGTGGCAGTGTTGAGTCTATGGGTGGCAGTGTTGAGTCTATGACAGTGTTGAGTCTATGGGTGGCAGTGCTGAGTCTATGACAGTGTTGAGTCTATGGGTGGCAGTGTTGAGTCTATGGGTGGCAGTGTTGAGTCTATGGGTGGCAGTGTTGAGTCTATGGGTGGCAGTGTTGAGTCTATGGGTGGCAGTGCTGAGTCTATGGGTGGCAGTGTTGAGTCTATGGGTGGCAGTGTTGAGTCTATGGGTGGCAGTGTTGAGTCTATGGGTGGCAGTGTTGAGTCTATGGGTGGCAGTGTTGAGTCTATGGTGCAGTGTTGAGTCTATGGGTGGCAGTGTTGAGTCTATGGGTGGCAGTGTTGAGTCTATGGGTGGCAGTGTTGAGTCTATGGGTGGCAGTGTTGAGTCTATGGGTGGCAGTGTTGAGTCTATGGGTGGCAGTGTTGAGTCTATGGGTGGCAGTGTTGAGTCTATGGGTGGCAGTGTTGAGTCTATGACAGTGTTGAGTCTATGGGTGGCAGTGTTGAGTCTATGGGTGGCAGTGTTGAGTCTATGGGTGGCAGTGTTGAGTCTATGGGTGGCAGTGTTGAGTCTATGGGTGGCAGTGTTGAGTCTATGGGTGGCAGTGTTGAGTCTATGGGTGGCAGTGTTGAGTCTATGGTGCAGTGTTGAGTCTATGGGTGACAGTGCTGAGTCTATGACAGTGCTGAGTCTATGGTGCAGTGCTGAGTCTATGGGTGGCAGTGTTGAGTCTATGGGTGGCAGTGTTGAGTCTATGGGTGGCAGTGTTGAGTCTATGAAAGTGTTGAGTCTATGGGTGGCAGTGTTGAGTCTATGGGTGGCAGTGTTGAGTCTATGGGTGGCAGTGTTGAGTCTATGACAGTGTTGAGTCTATGGGTGGCAGTGTTGAGTCTATGGGTGGCAGTGTTGAGTCTATGGGTGGCAGTGTTGAGTCTATGGGTGGCAGTGTTGAGTCTATGGTGCAGTGCTGAGTCTATGGTGCAGTGTTGAGTCTATGGGTGGCAGTGCCGAGTCTATGGTGCAGTGCTGAGTCTATGGTGCAGTGTTGAGTCTATGGGTGGCAGTGCTGAGTCTATGGGTGGCAGTGCTGAGTCTATGGGTGGCAGTGTTGAGTCTATGGGTGGCAGTGTTGAGTCTATGACAGTGTTGAGTCTATGGGTGGCAGTGTTGAGTCTATGGGTGGCAGTGTTGAGTCTATGGGTGGCAGTGTTGAGTCTATGGGTGACAGTGTTGAGTCTATGGGTGGCAGTGTTGAGTCTATGGGTGACAGTGTTGAGTCTATGGTGCAGTGCTGAGTCTATGGGTGGCAGTGTTGAGTCTATGGGTGGCAGTGTTGAGTCTATGGGTGGCAGTGTTGAGTCTATGGGTGGCAGTGTTGAGTCTATGGTGCAGTGTTGAGTCTATGGTACAGTGTTGAGTCTATGGGTGGCAGTGTTGAGTCTATGGGTGGCAGTGTTGAGTCTATGGGTGGCAGTGCTGAGTCTATGGGTGGCAGTGTTGAGTCTATGGGTGGCAGTGTTGAGTCTATGGGTGGCAGTGTTGAGTCTATGGGTGGCAGTGTTGAGTCTATGGGTGGCAGTGTTGAGTCTATGGGTGGCAGTGTTGAGTCTATGGGTGGCAGTGTTGAGTCTATGGGTGGCAGTGTTGAGTCTATGGGTGGCAGTGTTGAGTCTATGGGTGGCAGTGCTGAGTCTATGGGTGGCAGTGTTGAGTCTATGACAGTGTTGAGTCTATGGTGGCAGTGTTGAGTCTATGGGTGGCAGTGTTGAGTCTATGGGTGGCAGTGTTGAGTCTATGGGTGGCAGTGCTGAGTCTATGGGTGGCAGTGTTGAGTCTATGGGTGGCAGTGTTGAGTCTATGGGTGGCAGTGTTGAGTCTATGGGTGGCAGTGTTGAGTCTATGGGTGACAGTGTTGAGTCTATGGGTGGCAGTGTTGAGTCTATGACAGTGTTGAGTCTATGGGTGGCAGTGTTGAGTCTATGGGTGGCAGTGTTGAGTCTATGACAGTGTTGAGTCTATGGGTGGCAGTGTTGACTCTATGGGTGGCAGTGTTGAGTCTATGACAGTGTTGAGTCTATGGGTGGCAGTGTTGAGTCTATGGGTGGCAGTGTTGAGTCTATGGGTGGCAGTGTTGAGTCTATGGGTGGCAGTGTTGAGTCTATGGGTGGCAGTGTTGAGTCTATGGGTGGCAGTGTTGAGTCTATGGGTGGCAGTGTTGAGTCTATGGGTGGCAGTGTTGAGTCTATGGGTGGCAGTGTTGAGTCTATGGGTGGCAGTGTTGAGTCTATGGGTGGCAGTGTTGAGTCTATGGGTGGCAGTGTTGAGTCTATGGGTGGCAGTGTTGAGTCTATGGGTGGCAGTGTTGAGTCTATGGGTGGCAGTGTTGAGTCTATGGGTGGCAGTGTTGAGTCTATGGGTGGCAGTGTTGAGTCTATGGGTGGCAGTGTTGAGTCTATGGGTGGCAGTGTTGAGTCTATGGGTGGCAGTGTTGAGTCTATGGGTGGCAGTGTTGAGTCTATGGGTGGCAGTGTTGAGTCTATGGGTGGCAGTGTTGAGTCTATGGGTGGCAGTGTTGAGTCTATGGGTGGCAGTGTTGAGTCTATGGGTGGCAGTGTTGAGTCTATGGGTGGCAGTGTTGAGTCTATGGGTGGCAGTGTTGAGTCTATGGGTGGCAGTGTTGAGTCTATGGGTGGCAGTGTTGAGTCTATGGGTGGCAGTGTTGAGTCTATGGGTGGCAGTGTTGAGTCTATGGGTGGCAGTGTTGAGTCTATGGGTGGCAGTGTTGAGAGTCTATGGGTGGCAGTGTTGAGTCTATGGGTGGCAGTGTTGAGTCTATGGGTGGCAGTGTTGAGTCTATGGGTGGCAGTGTTGAGTCTATGGGTGGCAGTGTTGAGTCTATGGGTGGCAGTGTTGAGTCTATGGGTGGCAGTGTTGAGTCTATGCGTGGCAGTGTTGAGTCTATGGGTGGCAGTGCTGAGTCTATGGGTGGCAGTGCTGAGTCTATGGGTGACAGTGCTGAGTCTATGGGTGGCAGTGCTGAGTCTATGGGTGGCAGTGTTGAGTCTATGGGTGGCAGTGTTGAGTCTATGACAGTGTTGAGTCTATGGGTGGCAGTGTTGAGTCTATGACAGTGTTGAGTCTATGGGTGGCAGTGTTGAGTCTATGACAGTGTTGAGTCTATGGGTGGCAGTGTTGAGTCTATGGGTGGCAGTGTTGAGTCTATGGGTGGCAGTGTTGAGTCTATGGTGCAGTGTTGAGTCTATGGGTGGCAGTGCTGAGTCTATGGCAGTGCTGAGTCTATGGGTGGCAGTGCTGAGTCTATGGTGCATTGTTGAGTCTATGGGTGGCAGTGTTGAGTCTATGGTGCAGTGCTGAGTCTATGGGTGGCAGTGCTGAGTCTATGGTACAGTGCTGAGTCTATGGCAGTGCTGAGTCTATGGGTGACAGTGTTGAGTCTATGGGTGACAGTGTTGAGTCTATGGTGCATTGTTGAGTCTATGGGTGGCAGTGTTGAGTCTATGGGCAGTGCTGAGTCTATGGGTGGCAGTGTTGAGTCTATGGTGCAGTGTTGAGTCGATGGTGCAGTGTTGAGTCGATGGGTGGCAGTGCTGAGTCGATGGGTGGCAGTGCTGAGTCTATGGTGCAGTGTTGAGTCTATGGTGCAGTGTTGAGTCTATGGTGCAGTGCTGAGTCTATGGGTGGCAGTGTTGAGTCTATGGGTGGCAGTGCTGAGTCTATGGTACAGTGCTGAGTCTATGGGTGGCAGTGTTGAGTCTATGGGTGGCAGTGCTGAGTCTATGGTACAGTGCTGAGTCTATGACAGTGCTGAGTCTATGACAGTGATGAGTCTATGACAGTGATGAGTCTATGGTACAGTGCTGAGTCTATGACAGTGCCGAGTCTATGGTACAGTGCTGAGTCTATGACAGTGTTGAGTCTATGGTACAGTGCCGAGTCTATGGTACAGTGCCGAGTCTATGACAGTGCTGAGTCTATGACAGTGCTGAGTCTATGGTACAGTGCTGAGTCTATGACAGTGCTGAGTCTATGACAGTGCTGAGTCTATGACAGTGCTGAGTCTATGGTAGCAGTGTTGAGTCTATGGTGCAGTGTTGAGTCTATGACAGTGTTGAGTCTATGGGTGGCAGTGCTGAGTCTATGACAGTGTTGAGTCTATGGGTGACAGTGCTGAGTCTATGGGTGGCAGTGTTGAGTCTATGACAGTGCTGAGTCTATGACAGTGCTGAGTCTACGGTACAGTGCTGAGTCTATGGTACAGTGCCGAGTCTACGGTACAGTGTTGAGTCTACGGTACAGTGCTGAGTCTATGACAGTGCTGAGTCTATGGTGCAGTGTTGAGTCTATGGGTGGCAGTGCTGAGTCTATGGTGCAGTGCTGAGTCTATGACAGTGCTGAGTCTATGACAGTGCTGAGTCTATGACAGTGCTGAGTCTATGACAGTGCTGAGTCTATGACAGTGCTGAGTCTATGACAGTGCTGAGTCTATGGTGCAGTGTTGAGTCTATGGGTGGCAGTGCTGAG
>NW_027423126.1:178062-185562 GCF_048934315.1 Petromyzon marinus
GAGACACACACACAGAAAGACACAAAGAGAGAGACACAGAGAGAGACACACACGCACAGAGAGACACAGAGACAGAGAGAGACACACAGAGAGTGTGTGTGTATCTGTGTGTGTGTGTGTCTGTGTGTGTATCTGTGTGTGTATCTGTGTGTGTGTGTGTCTGTGTGTGTGTCTGTGTGTGTGTGTCTGTGTGTGTGTGTCTGTGTGTGTGTGTCTGTGTGTGTGTGTGTGTCTGTGTGTGTGTCTGTGTGTGTGTCTGTGTGTGTGTCTGTGTGTGTCTGTGTCTGTGTGTGTCTGTGTCTGTGTGTGTCTGTGTCTGTGTGTCTCTGTGTGTGTGTCTGTGTGTCTGTGTGTGTGTCTGTGTGTGTGTCTGTGTGTGTCTCTGTCTGTGTGTGTGTGTATCTGTGTGTGTGTGTGTGTCTGTGTGTGTGTGTCTGTGTGTAGTGTCTGTGTGTGTGTGTCTGTATCTGTCACCTCGTGCGTGTAGACTCTCACTGGAATCCCGAACGCCCTGGCGAGCCCAAAGTCGGCGATCTTCACCACGCCAGCCTCATTGATGAGGAGGTTCTGGGGCTTGAGGTCCCGGTGGATGATCCTCCGTGAGTGGCAGAACACAATGCCCAACATCACCTGGTACACGTAGCTCTGGGCTCGTCACGGAGCGGGGTCAGGGGTCAGGGTGGGAGAGAGATTAGCACTCAGTCAGTCACTCAGTCAGTCACTCAGGCACTCACTCAGCCACTTACTCACTCAGTCACTCAGCCACTCACTCACTCAGCCACTCACTCACTCAGCCACTCACTCACTCACTCAGCCACTTACTCACTCAGTCACTCAGCCACTCACTCACTCAGTCAGTCACTCACTCAGCCACTCACTCATACACTCAGTCAGCCACTCAGTCAGCCACTCAGTCAGTCAGTCACTCAGTCACTCAGCCACTCACTCAGTCACTCAGTCAGTCACTCAGCCACTCACTCAGCCACTCACTCACTCACTCAGCCACTCACTCATACACTCACTCACCCGCTCAACACAATGCCCAACATCACCTGGTACACGTAGCTCTGGGCTCGTCACGGTGCGGGGTCAGGGGTCAGGGTGGGAGAGAGATTAGCACTCAGTCAGTCACTCAGTCAGTCAGTCACTCAGCCACTCAGTCACTCAGTCAGTCACTCAGTCAGTCACTCGCTCATACACTCACTCACCCGCTCAACACAATGCCCAACATCACCTGGTACACGTAGCTCTGGGCTCGTCACGGAGCGGGGTCAGGGGTCAGGGTGGGAGAGAGATTAGCACTCAGTCAGTCAGTCAGTCACTCAGTCAGTCAGTCACTCAGTCAGTCAGTCACTCAGCCACTCACTCAGCCACTCACTCAGCCACTCAGTCAGTCACTCAGTCACTCACTCAGTCACTCACTCAGTCACTCACTCAGTCACTCACTCACCCACTCACTCACTCAGTCAGCCATTCACCCACCCTCTCACTCAGCCGCTCACCCACTCACCACTCACTCACTCGCTCACCCACTCACTCTGCCACTCACTCACCCGCTCAACACAATGCCCAACATCACCTGGTACACGTAGCTCTGGGCTCGTCACGGAGCGGGGTCAGGGGTCAGGGTGGGAGAGAGATTAGCACTCAGTCAGTCACTCAGTCAGTCACTCAGTCAGTCAGTCAGTCAGTCACTCAGTCAGTCACTCAGTCAGTCACTCGCTCATACACTCACTCACCCGCTCAACACAATGCCCAACATCACCTGGTACACGTAGCTCTGGGCTCGTCACGGTGCGGGGTCAGGGGTCAGGGTGGGAGAGAGATTAGCACTCAGTCAGTCACTCAGTCAGTCACTCAGTCAGTCACTCAGTCACTCAGTCACTCACTCACTCAGCCACTCACTCACTCAGCCACTCACTCACTCAGCCACTCACTCACTCAGCCACTCACTCACTCAGCCACTCACTCACTCAGCCACTCACTCACTCAGCCACTCACTCATACACTCACTCACCCGCTCAACACAATGCCCAACATCACCTGGTACACGTAGCTCTGGGCTCGTCACGGTGCGGGGTCAGGGGTCAGGGTGGGAGAGAGATTAGCACTCAGTCAGTCACTCAGTCACTCACTCAGCCACTTACTCAGCCACTCACTCAGCCACTCAGTCAGCCACTCAGTCAGCCACTCAGTCAGTCACTCAGTCAGTCACTCAGTCAGTCACTCAGCCACTCAGTCACTCACTCAGCCACTTACTCACTCACCCACTCACTCTCAGCCACTCACTCACTCACCCACTCACTCATTCATCCACTCACTCACTCAGTCAGCCATTCACCCACCCTCTCACTCAGCCGCTCACCCACTCACCACTCACTCACTCAGCCACTCACTCACCCGCTCAACACAATGCCCAACATCACCTGGTACACGTAGCTCTGGGCTCGTCACGGTGCGGGGTCAGGGGTCAGGGTGGGAGAGAGATTAGCACTCAGTCAGTCAGTCACTCACTCAGTCAGTCACTCAGTCACTCACTCAGTCACTCACTCAGTCACTCACTCACTCACCCACTCACTCACTCAGCCACTCACTCAGCCACTCACTCACCCGCTCAACACAATGCCCAACATCACCTGGTACACGTAGCTCTGGGCTCGTCATGGTGCGGGGTCAGGGGTCAGGGTGGGAGAGAGATTAGCACTCAGTCAGTCACTCAGTCAGTCACTCAGTCAGTCACTCAGTCACTCACTCAGTCAGTCACTCAGTCAGTCACTCAGTCAGTCACTCAGTCAGCCACTCAGTCAGCCACTCAGTCAGTCACTCAGTCAGTCACTCAGTCAGTCACTCAGTCAGTCACTCAGCCACTCAGTCACTCACTCAGCCACTTACTCACTCACTCGCTCACCCACTCACTCACTCAGCCACTCACTCACTCAGCCACTCACTCACTCAGCCACTCACTCACTCACTCACCCGCTCAACACAATGCCCAACATCACCTGGTACACGTAGCTCTGGGCTCGTCACGGTGCGGGGTCAGGGGTCAGGGTGGGAGAGAGATTAGCACTCAGTCAGTCAGTCAGTCACTCACTCAGTCACTCACTCACTCACCCACTCACTCATTCATCCACTCACTCACTCAGTCAGCCATTCACCCACCCTCTCACTCAGCCGCTCACCCACTCACCACTCACTCACTCGCTCACCTACTCACTCTGCCACTCACTCACTCAGCCACTCACTCACCCGCTCAACACAATGCCCAACATCACCTGGTACACGTAGCTCTGGGCTCGTCACGGTGCGGGGTCAGGGGTCAGGGTGGGAGAGAGATTAGCACTCAGTCAGTCACTCGGTCAGTCACTCAGTCACTCAGTCACTCAGTCAGTCAGTCACTCAGTCACTCAGTCAGTCAGTCACTCAGTCAGTCACTCAGTCAGTCACTCACTCAGCCACTCACTCATACATTCAGTCAGCCACTCAGTCAGCCACTCAGTCAGCCACTCAGTCAGTCAGTCACTCAGTCACTCAGTCTGTCACTCACTCAGTCAGTCACTCAGTCAGTCACTCAGTCAGTCACTCAGTCAGTCACTCAGTCAGTCACTCAGTCAGCCACTCACTCACTCATTCATCCACTCACTCACTCAGTCAGCCATTCACCCACCCTCTCACTCAGCCGCTCACCCACTCACCACTCACTCACTCGCTCACCTACTCACTCTGCCACTCACTCACTCAGCCACTCACTCACCCGCTCAACACAATGCCCAACATCACCTGGTACACGTAGCTCTGGGCTCGTCACGGAGCAGGGTCAGGGGTCAGGGTGGGAGAGAGATTAGCACTCAGTCAGTCAGTCAGTCACTCAGTCACTCAGTCAGTCAGTCACTCAGTCACTCAGTCAGCCACTCAGTCACTCACTCAGTCAGTCACTCAGTCAGTCACTCAGTCAGTCACTCAGTCAGTCACTCAGTCAGTCACTCAGTCAGTCACTCAGTCAGTCACTCAGTCAGTCACCCACTCACTCACTGTCAGCCATTCACCCACCCTCTCACTCAGCCGCTCACCCACTCACCACTCACTCACTCGCTCACCTACTCACTCTGCCACTCACTCACTCAGCCACTCACTCACCCGCTCAACACAATGCCCAACATCACCTGGTACACGTAGCTCTGGGCTCGTCACGGTGCGGGGTCAGGGGTCAGGGTGGGAGAGAGATTAGCACTCAGTCAGTCAGTCAGTCACTCAGTCACTCAGTCAGTCAGTCACTCAGTCACTCAGTCAGCCACTCAGTCACTCACTCAGTCAGTCACTCAGTCAGTCACTCAGTCAGTCACTCAGTCAGTCACTCAGTCAGTCACTCAGTCAGTCACTCAGTCAGTCACTCAGTCAGTCACCCACTCACTCACTGTCAGCCATTCACCCACCCTCTCACTCAGCCGCTCACCCACTCACCACTCACTCACTCGCTCACCCACTCACGCAGCTACTCAGTCAGCCATTCACCCACTCACTCACTTACCCAACCACTCACTCACTCAGTCACCCAACCACTCACTCACTCAGTCACCCAACCACTCACTCACTCAGTCACCCAACCACTCACTCAGTCACCCAACCACTCGCCCAGTCACCCAACCACTCGCCCACTCACTCACCCACCCACTCACCCACCCACTCACTCACCCACCCACTCACCCACCCACTCACTCACCCACCCACTCACCCACCCACTCACCCACTCACCCTCTCACCCACTCACTCACCTGCACAAGGTTTGGCTGCAGAGTGGTCCCGCTAGGTAAGGAGTCTAAATATTTCTTGAGGTCCATGGAGAGGAACTCAAAGACGAGGAACAGTTTTGTGTCCTGCATCAGCACATCTTGCAGCCTGCAACACCATCATCATCATCAACACGATCATGATCATCATCATCATTACAATCATCATCACCGTCATGGGCGAGTGAGTGGGTGGGTGAGTGGGTGAGTGGTTGAGTGAATGACTGAGTGGGTGAGTGAGTGGGTGACTGAGTGACTGAGTGAGTGACTGAGTAAGTGACTGACTGAGTGACTGAGTGAGTGACTGAGTAAGTGACTGACTGAGTGACTGACTGAGTGACTGACTGAGTGACTGACTGAGTGACTGACTGAGTGACTGAGTGATTGAGTGACTGACTGACTGAGTGACTGAGTGAGTGACTGAGTGACTAAGTGAGTGACTGAGTGAGTGACTGACTGAGTGACTGACTGACTGACTGAGTGACTGAATGAGTGATTGATTGAGTGGATGAGTGGGTGGGTGAGTGGGTGGGTGAGTGACTGAGTGAGTGACTGAGTGAGTGACTGAGTGACTGACTGAGTGACTGACTGAGTGATTGAGTGATTGACTGACTGAGTGACTGACTGAGTGAGTGACTGAGTGAGTGACTGACTGAACGATGTTGGGGTGAGACAGCTCCTTCAGGAGGGAGATCTCACGGATGGCCGTGACTGAGTGAGTGAGTGACTGACTGACTGAGTGAGTGACTGAGTGATTGATTGAGTGACTGAATGAGTGATTGAGTGATTGACTGAGTGGATGAGTGGATGCGTGGGTGGGTGAGTGGGTGACTGACTGAGTGACTGAGTGTATGAGTGGGTGGGTGAGTGGGTGGGTGACTGAGTGAGTGACTGACTGACTGAGTGAGTGACTGAACGATGTTGGGGTGAGACAGCTCCTTCAGGAGGGAGATCTCACGGATGGCCGTGACTGAGTGAGTGAGTGATTGACTGAGTGAGTGACTGAGTGACTGAGTGAGTGACTGAGTGAGTGACTGAGTGACTGACTGACTGATTGACTGACTGATTGACTGAGTGAGTGACTGAGTGACTGAGTGAGTGACTGAGTGAATGACTGAGTGACTGACTGAGTGACTGACTGAGTGATTGACTGACTGACTGAGTGACTGAGTGAGTGACTGACTGAACGATGTTGGGGTGAGACAGCTCCTTCAGGAGGGAGATCTCACGGATGGCCGTGACTGACTGAGTGACTGACTGACTGAGTGACTGAGTGAGTGACTGACAGAGTGAGTGACTGAGTGAGTGAGTGAGTGACTGACTGAACGATGTTGGGGTGAGACAGCTCCTTCAGGAGGGAGATCTCACGGATGGCCGTGACTGAGTGAGTGAGTGACTGAGTGACTGAATGAGTGACTGAGTGAGTGACTGACTGAGTGACTGAGTGAGTGACTGAGTGAGTGACTGACTGAACGATGTTGGGGTGAGACAGCTCCTTCAGGAGGGAGATCTCACGGATGGCCGTGACTGAGTGACTGACTGACTGAGTGATTGATTGAGTGACTGAGTGGATGAGTGGGTGGGTGAGTGATTGACTGAGTGATTGACTGAGTGACTGACTGACTGATTGATTGAGTGACTGAGTGAGTGATTGACTGAGTGGATGAGTGACTGAGTGAGTGAGTGAATGAGTGATTGATTGAGTGACTGAGTGGATGAGTGGATGAGTGGGTGGGTGAGTGAGTGACTGAGTGACTGACTGACTGAGTGAGTGAGTGATTGACTGAGTGACTGAGTGAGTGACTGACTGAACGATGTTGGGGTGAGACAGCTCCTTCAGGAGGGAGATCTCATGGATGGCAGTGACTGACTGAGTGATTGACTGACTGAGTGATTAACTGAGTGACTGAGTGAGTGACTGACTGAACGATGTTGGGGTGAGACAGCTCCTTCAGGAGGGAGATCTCACGGATGGCCGTGACTGACTGAGTGACTGACTGACTGAGTGACTGAGTGATTGACTGACAGAGTGAGTGACTGACAGAGTGAGTGACTGACAGAGTGAGTGACTGAGTGAGTGACTGAGTGACTGAGTGAGTGACTGAGTGAGTGACTGACTGAACGATGTTGGGGTGAGACAGCTCCTTCAGGAGGGAGATCTCACGGATGGCAGTGACTGAGTGACTGAGTGAGTGACTGAGTGAGTGACCGAGTGACTGAGTGAGTGACTGAGTGAGTGACTGAGTGAGTGAGTGACTGACTGAGTGAGTGACTGAGTGACTGAGTGAGTGACTGACTGAACGATGTTGGGGTGAGACAGCTCCTTCAGGAGGGAGATCTCACGGATGGCAGTGACTGAGTGAGTGATTGACTGAGTGACTGACTGAGTGACTGAGTGAGTGACTGACTGAGTGACTGAGTGAGTGACTGAGTGACTGACTGAGTGAGTGACTGACTGAACGATGTTGGGGTGAGACAGCTCCTTCAGGAGGGAGATCTCACGGATGGCCGTGACTGAGTGAGTGAGTGACTGAGTGACTGATTGACTGAGTGATTGACTGAGTGAGTGAGTGAATGACTGAGTGACTGACTGAGTGACTGACTGAGTGATTGACTGACTGACTGACTGAGTGAGTGACTGACTGACTGAGTGACTGAGTGAGTGACTGACTGAACGATGTTGGGGTGAGACAGCTCCTTCAGGAGGGAGATC
>NW_027423126.1:190562-205562 GCF_048934315.1 Petromyzon marinus
CCCCCCACTGGTCCACGCCCTGCTATGAAAGTGGACCAATCAGAACGCGTAAATTTAAATTCGTCGCCCACCACTTGCCCTGCCCCTGCAATAGCAATGGCCCAATCACAGCCCGGGGAAATAAACTAAACCCCGCCCATTCCGCCCCCTCTTCACCCCCCGGTCCTTTTGACCAATCACAGCGCGGGGTTTCAAACCCCCCCACCCCCCCCTCTCCACCCACTCTCAATCTGCTCGTCCAATCAGCGCGCGGGGATTCAAATTAACAGCACCCCCACCCTCCCATCAGACCCCACACAATGGACCAATCAGAGAGCAGTCCTCGCTTGTCGATATTTAATATTATAATATTAGATCTTTCGGTAAAGTCACCACGTTGAAGGGAAACAATAAAATAATAAAATATAAAACAATTTTATTTACCTCACGCAACTCATAATCTCAGCTCTTTCGGTAAAGTCACCACGTTGAAGGGAAACAATATGAAATAATAAAATATAAAACAATTTTATTTACCTCACGCAACTTATAATCTTAGCTCTTTCGGTAAAGTCACCACGTTGAAGGGAAACAATAAAATAATAAAATATAAAACAATTTTATTTACCTCACGCAACTTATAATCTTAGCTCTTTGGGTAAAGTCACCACGTTGAAGGGAAACAATAAAATAATAAAATATAAATAAAACAATAAAAAAATTCTCACAACGTTTCGACCATAACACAAACGGTCGTCATCAGGTGTGGGGGAGGAGTCTATGTTGACTCCGCCTTCACCAGTAGACTCCTCCCACACCCTTAGACTCCTCCGTCACCAGTAGACTCCTCCTCCCCCACCAGTGAGACTCCTCCCACACCAGTTAGACTCCTCCCCCACCCTTAGACTCCTTCCCCACCAGTAGACTCCTCCCACACCCTTAGACTCCTCCGTCACCAGTAGACTCCTCCTCCCCCACCAGTGAGACTCCTCCCACACCAGTTAGACTCCTCCCCCACCAGTAGACTCCTCCCACACCCTTAGACTCCTCCGTCACCAGTAGACTCCTCCTCCCCCACCAGTGAGACTACTCCCACACCAGTTAGACTCCTCCTCCACGTGTAGACTCCTCCCCCACCCTTAGACTCCTCCCCCACCCGTAGACTCCTCCCCCACGAGTGAGACTACTCCCACACCAGTTAGACTCCTCCCCCACGTGTAGACTCGTCCCCCACGTGTAGACTCCTCCTCCACCCGTAGACTCCTCCCCCACGAGTGAGACTCCTCCCACACCAGTTAGACTCCTCCTCCCCCACCAGTGAGACTCCTCCCCCACCCGTAGACTCCTCCTCCCCCACCCCTAGACTCCTCCCCCACCAGTAGACTCCTCCCCCACCAGTGAGACTCCTCCCACACCATATTCTCAGCTCTTTCGGTAAAGTCACCACATTGAAGGGAAACAATAAAATAATAAAATATATAAAACAATAAAATAATAAAGTATAAATATATATAGAACAATAAAAATTCTCACGACGTTTCGACCATAATACAAACGGTCGTCATCAGGTGTGTCGGTCCGCAATAATTTATTTATTTTTAAAACGGCGTTCGTGTCTATTTATTTATTTGTTAAAACGTTGGCACCGCGGATAGCGATTTGCCCGTTTATTTAGAAGGACGAGTCCATCTATGTTCTGAAAAGAGGAGAGGGGGGGAGACGAAAAATTAATGCACGCTGTCTGAAAGCCACCGTAAGCGTGAACAATCAATTAAGACCCGAAATGGTTTATCAAATCCTTCCAATGATTGCTAAGCCCCAGAATCTATCTTCCTCGGTTGAAATTGTCTCCGTGCTTGTACGTGTGGATGGCCTCGTGAACGAATCTCTCGTGGTAGGCGGATGGCTTACCGTAAGCGTGAACAATCAATTAAGACCCGAAATGGTTTATCAAATCCTTCCAATGATTGCTAAGCCCCAGAATCCATCTTCCTCGGTTGAAATTGTCTCCGTGTTTGTACGTGTAAACACCGTTTTAAAAATAAATAAATTAACGCTAACCGACACACCTGATGACGACCGTTTGTGTTATGGTCGAAACGTCGTGAGAATTTTTTTATTGTTTTATATATATATTTTATTATTTTATTGTTTCCCTTCAACGTGGTGACTTTACCGAAAGAGCTGAGAATATGGTGTGGGAGGAGTCTCACTGGTGGGGGAGGAGTCTAAGGGTGGGGGAGGAGTCTAAGGGTGGGGGAGTAGTCTCACTCGTGGGGGAGGAGTCTACGGGTGGGGGAGGAGTCTACACGCGGGGGAGGAGTCTAACTGGTGGGGGAGGAGTCTAACTGGTGTGGGAGTAGTCTCACTCGTGGGGGAGGAGTCTACGGGTGGGGGAAGAGTCTACACGTGGGGGAGGAGTCTACACGCGGGGGAGGAGTCTAACTGGTGTAGGAGTAGTCTCACTGGTGGGGGAGGAGGAGTCGACTGGTGACGGAGGAGTCTAAGGGTGGGGGAGGAGTCTACTGGTGGGGGAGGAGTCTAAGGGTGGGGGAGGAGTCTAACTGGTGTGGGAGTAGTCTCACTCGTGGGGGAGGAGTCTACGGGTGGGGGAGGAGTCTATGGGTGGGGGAGAAGTCTAACTGGTGTGGGAGGAGTCTCACTGGTGGGGGAGGAGGAGTCTACTGGTGACGGAGGAGTCTAAGGGTGGGGGAGGAGTCTAACTGGTGTGGGAGTAGTCTCACTCGTGGAGGAGGAGTCTAAGGGTGGGGGAGGAGTCTACTGGTGGAGGCGGAGTCAACATAGACTCCTCCCCCACACCTGATGACGACCGTTTGTGTTATGGTCGAAACGTCGTGAACATTGTTATTGTTTTATATATTTTATTGTTTTATTGTTTCCCTTCAACGTGGTGACTTTACCGAAAGAACCAAGAATATCACTAGTATCACCAGTTTTCAGTTTATTTATTTTTAGTATGGAGCTCTGTGTGAGTCATTCGGCTTTTGAATCTGAGTGCAAACCTCAACAAACACAAAAAACACAAAAACGCCAACAATAAAAACACCTTAAAGTGACTACTTTGTGTGACTGTGGCAAAACAGAAAATCCAGGGGGTAAATAGAAACATCAAAATATTCCTTGAAATAGCACCGTGTACATCACCAACGCTGTGTACAAAAATCCCAGTGGGTTGCAAGTCAAAATAACAACAACAACCACAACAACAACAACAACCACAACAACAACAACAACCACAACAACAACCACAAGACAAAGGTATAGGAATAGGTTTTACCCCTTTTAACTGGCACACAAAAACTGACACCTTTATTCAAGGCATCGTGTTTGCAATAACCACAACACAAGATGCCTTGAATGAAGGTGTCAGTTTTTGTGTTGCCAGTTAAAAAGGGGTAAAAAACCTATTCCTATATCTTGTTTCTGGCAAAGGAAGTCTCATAAACCACAAGACAACTTGAGATTATAATAAGGCCATGGGTCTAACTCCCATAACTACAATAAACAAAGTTTTCATAGTCCCATTTATATTTAGTATGGAGCCCTGTGTGAGTCATTCAGGGTCTTGAATCGGAGTGGAAACCACAACAAACACAAAAACGCCAACAATAAAAACACCTTAAAGTGACTACTTTGTGTGACTGCGGCAAAACAGAAAATCCAGGGGGTAAATAGAAACATCAAAATATTCCTTGAAATAGCACCGTGTACATCACCAACGCTGTGTAAAAAAATCCCAGTGGGTTGCAAGTCAAAATAACAACAACAACCACAACAACAACCACAAGACAAAGGTATAGGAATAGGTTTTACCCTTTTAACTGGCAACACAAAAACTGACACCTTTATTCAAGGCATCGTGTTTGCAATAACCACAACACAAGATGCCTTGAATGAAGGTGTCAGTTTTTGTGTTGCCAGTTAAAAAGGGGTAAAAAACCTATTCCTATATCTTGTTTCTGGCAAAGGAAGTCTCATAAACCACAAGACAACTTGAGATTATAATAAGGCCATGGGTCTAACTCCCGTAACTACAATGAACAAAGTTTTCATAGTCCCATTTATTTTTAGTGTGGAGCCCTGCGTGAGTCATTCAGGGTCTTGAATAGGAGTGGAAACCACAACAAACACAAAAACGCCAACAATAAAAACACCTTAAAGTGGCTACTATGTGTGACTGTGGCAAAACAGAAAATCCAGGGGGTAAATAGAACCATCAAAATATTCCTGAAAAAAGCACCGTGTACATCACCAAAAAAATCCTAGTGGGATGCAAAGTCAAACAACAACAACAACAACAACCACATTCTTGGTTCTTTCGGTAAAGTCACGTTGAAGGGAAACAATTAAATAATAAAAATATAAAACAATAAAATTATTATTCTTGGTTCTTTGGGATAAAGTCACCACCACGTAGATAGGGAAACAATAAAATAATAAAAATATAAAACAATAAAATTATTATTCTTGGTTCTTTGGGTAAAGTCACCACCACGTAGAATGGAAACAATAAAATAATAAAAATATAAAACAATCAAATTATTATTCTTGGTTCTTTCGGTAAAGTCACGTTGAAGGGAAACAATAAAATAATAAAAATATAAAACAATAAAATTATTATTCTTGGTTCTTTGGGATAAAGTCACCATCACGTAGATAGGGAAACAATAAAATAATAAAAATATAAAACAATAAAATTATTATTCTTGGTTCTTTGGGTAAAATCACCACCACCACGTAGAAGGGAAACAATAAAATAATACAAATATAAAACAATCAAATTATTCTTGGTTCTTTCGGTAAAGTCACGTTGAAGGGAAACAATAAAATAATAAAAATATAAAACAATAAAATTATTATTCTTGGTTCTTTGGGATAAAGTCACCATCACGTAGATAGGGAAACAATAAAATAATAAAAATATAAAACAATAAAATTATTATTCTTGGTTCTTTGGGTAAAGTCACCACCACGTAGAAGGGAAACAATAAAATAATAAAAATATAAAACAATAAAATTATTATTCTTGGTTCTTTCGGTAAAGTCACGTAGAAGGGAAACAATAAAATAATAAAAATATAAAACAATAAAATTATTATTCTTGGTTCTTTGGGGTAAAGTCACCACGACGTAGATAGGGAAACAATAAAATAATAAAAATATAAAACAATACAATAATAAAAATATAAAACAATTAAATTATTATTCTTGGTTCTTTGGGGGTAAAGTCACCACCACGTAGATAGGGAAACAATAAAATAACAAAAATATAAAACAATAAAATTATTATTCTTGGTTCTTTGGGGGTAAAGTCACCACCACGTAGAAGGGAAACAATAAAATAATAAAAATATAAAACAATAAAATTGTTATTCTTGGTTCTTTCGGTAGTCACCACGTAGAAGGGAAACAATAAAATAATAAAAATATAAAACAATAAAATTATTATTCTTGGTTCTTTGGGTAAAGTCACCACCACGTAGAAGGGGAAACAATAAAATAATAAAAATATAAAACAATAAAATTATTATTCTTGGTTCTTTGGGTAAAGTCACCACCACGTAGAAGGGAAACAATAAAATAACAAAAATATAAAACAATAAAATTATTATTCTTGGTTCTTTGGGTAAAGTCACCACCGCGTAGAAGGGAAACAATAAAATAACAAAAATATAAAACAATAAAATTATTATTCTTGGTTCTTTGGGGGTAAAGTCACCACCACGTAGAAGGGAAACAATAAAATAATAAAAATATAAAACAATAAAATTATTATTCTTGGTTCTTTCGGTAGTCACCACGTAGAAGGGAAACAATAAAATAATAAAAATATAAAACAATAAAATTATTATTCTTGGTTCTTTGGGGGTAAAGTCACCACCACGTAGAAGGGGAAACAATAAAATAATAAAAATATAAAACAATAAAATTATTATTCTTGGTTCTTTGGGGGTAAAGTCACCACCACCACGTAGATAGGGAAACAATAAAATAATAAAAATATAAAACAATAAAATTATTATTCTTGGTTCTTTCGGTAATGTCACGTTGAAGGGAAACAATAAAATAATAAAAATATAAAACAATAAAATTATTATTCTTGGTTCTTTGGGTAAAGTCACCACCACCACGTAGAAGGGAAACAATAAAATAATAAAAATATAAAACAATAAAATTATTATTCTTGGTTCTTTGGGGGTAAAGTCACCACCACGTAGATAGGGAAACAATAAAATAATAAAAATATAAAACAATAAAATTATTATTCTTGGTTCTTTGGGGGTAAAGTCACCACCACGTAGATAGGGAAACAATAAAATAATAAAAATATAAAACAATAAAATTATTATTCTTGGTTCTTTGGGGGTAAAGTCACCACCACGTAGATGGGGAAACAATAAAATAATAAAAATATAAAACAATAAAATTATTATTCTTGGTTCTTTGGGGTAAAGTCACCACCACGTAGATAGGGAAACAATAAAATAATAAAAATATAAAACAATAAAATTATTATTCTTGGTTCTTTGGGGGTAAAGTCACCACCACGTAGATAGGGAAACAATAAAATAATAAAAATATAAAACAATAAAATTATTATTCTTGGTTCTTTCGGTAAAGTCACCACCACGTAGATGGGGAAACAATAAAATAATAAAAATATAAAACAATAAAATTATTATTCTTGGTTCTTTGGGTAAAGTCACCACCACCACGTAGAAGGGAAACAATAAAATAATAAAAATATAAAACAATAAAATAATTATTCTTGGTTCTTTGGGGGTAAAGTCACCACCACGTAGAAGGGAAACAATAAAATAATGAAAATATAAAACAATAAAATTATTATTCTTGGTGCTTTGGGGTAAAGTCACCACCACGTAGAAGGGAAACAATAAAATAATAAAAATATAAAACAATAAAATTATTATTCTTGGTTCTTTGGGGGTAAAGTCACCACCACGTAGATGGGGAAACAATAAAATAATAAAAATATAAAACAATAAAATTATTATTCTTGGTTCTTTGGGGGTAAAGTCACCACCACGTAGAAGGGAAACAATAAAATAATAAAAATATAAAACAATAAAATTATTATTCTTGGTTCTTTGGGGGTAAAGTCACCACCACGTAGAAGGGAAACAATAAAATAATAAAAATATAAAACAATAAAATTATTATTCTTGGTTCTTTCGGTAAAGTCACGTAGATAGGGAAACAATAAAATAATAAAAATATAAAATAATAAAATTATTATTCTTGGTTCTTTGGGTAAAGTCACCACCACCACGTAGAAGGGAAACAATAAAATATTAAAAATATAAAACAATAAAATTATTATTCTTGGTTCTTTCGGTAAAGTCACCACCACGTAGATAGGGAAACAATAAAATAATAAAAATATAAAACAATAAAATAATTATTCTTGGTTCTTTCGGTAAAGTCACGTTGAAGGGAAACAATAAAATAATAAAAATATAAAACAATAAAATAATAAAAATATAAAACAATAAAATTATTATTCTTGGTTCTTTGGGGGTAAAGTCACCACCACGTAGATAGGGAAACAATAAAATAATAAAAATATAAAACAATAAAATTATTATTCTTGGTTCTTTCGGTAAAGTCACGTAGATAGGGAAACAATAAAATAATAAAAATATAAAACAATAAAATTGTTATTCTTGGTTCTTTCGGTAGTCACCACGTAGAAGGGAAACAATAAAATAATAAAAATATAAAACAATAAAATTATTATTCTTGGTTCTTTGGGTAAAGTCACCACCACGTAGAAGGGGAAACAATAAAATAATAAAAATATAAAACAATAAAATTATTATTCTTGGTTCTTTGGGGGTAAAGTCACCACCACCACGTAGATAGGGAAACAATAAAATAATAAAAATATAAAACAATAAAATTATTGTAAAACAATTAAATTATTATTCTTGGTTCTTTGGGTTTTAAGTCACCACCACGTAGATAGGGAAACAATAAAATAATAAAAATATAAAACAATTAAATTATTATTCTTGGTTCTTGGGGTAAAGTCACCACCACCACGTAGATAGGGAAACAATAAAATAATAAAAATATTAAACAATAAAATTATTATTTAATTGAAGAGTTTGTGTGTACGAGTTAGTGGGGGGCTGAGGACTTTGTGTGTACGAGTTAGTGGGGGGCTGAGGAGTTTGTACGAGTTAGTGGGGGGCTGAGGAGTTTGTACGAGTTAGTGGGGGGCTGAGGAGTTTGTGTGTACGAGTTAGTGGGGGGCTGAGGAGTTTGTGTGTACGAGTTAGTGGGGGGCTGAGGAGTTTGTGTGTACAAGTTAGTGGGGGGCTGAGGAGTTTGTGTGTACGAGTTAGTGGGGGGCTGAGGAGTTTGTGTATACGAGTTAGTGGGGGGCTGAGGAGTTTGTACGAGTTAGTGGGGGGCTGAGGAGTTTGTGTGTACGAGTTAGTGGGGGGCTGAGGAGTTTGTACGAGTTAGTGGGGGGCTGAGGAGTTTGTGTGTACGAGTTAGTGGGGGGCTGAGGAGTTTGTGTGTACAAGTTAGTGGGGGGCTGAGGAGTTTGTACGAGTTAGTCGGGGGCTGAGGAGTTTGTGTGTACGAGTTAGTGGGGGGCTGAGGAGTTTGTGTGTACAAGTTAGTGGGGGGCTGAGGAGTTTGTGTGTACGAGTTAGTGGGGGGCTGAGGAGTTTGTGTATACGAGTTAGTGGGGGGCTGAGGAGTTTGTACGAGTTAGTGGGGGGCTGAGGAGTTTGTGTGTACGAGTTAGTGGGGGGCTGAGAAGTTTGTGTATAAGAGTTAGTGGGGGGCTGAGGAGTTTGTACGAGTTAGTGGGGGGCTGAGGAGTTTGTACGAGTTAGTGGGGGGCTGAGGAGTTTGTGTGTACGAGTTAGTGGGGGGCTGAGGAGTTTGTGTTTACGAGTTAGTGGGGGGCTGAGGAGTTTGTGTGTACGAGTTAGTGGGGGGCTGAGGAGTTTGTGTGTACGAGTTAGTGGGGGGGCTGAGGAGTTTGTGTGTACGAGTTAGTGGGGGGCTGAGGACTTTGTGTGTACGAGTTAGTGGGGGGCTGAGGAGTTTGTACGAGTTAGTGGGGGGCTGAGGAGTTTGTACGAGTTAGTGGGGGTCTGAGGAGTTTGTGTGTACGAGTTAGTGGGGGGCTGAGGAGTTTGTGTGTACGAGTTAGTGGGGGGCTGAGGACTTTGTGTGTACGAGTTAGTGGGGGGCTGAGGAGTTTGTACGAGTTAGTGGGGGGCTGAGGAGTTTGTACGAGTTAGTGGGGGGCTGAGAAGTTTGTGTGTACGAGTTAGTGGGGGGCTGAGGAGTTTGTACGAGTTAGTGGGGGGCTGAGGAGTTTGTACGAGTTAGTGGGGGGCTGAGAAGTTTGTGTGTACGAGTTAGTGGGGGGCTGAGGAGTTTGTACGAGTTAGTGGGGGGCTGAGGAGTTTGTGTATACGAGTTAGTGGGGGGCTGAGGAGTTTGTGTGTACGAGTTAGTGGGGGGCTGAGGAGTTTGTGTGTACCAGTTAGTGGGGGGCTGAGATGTTTGTGTGTACGAGTTAGTGGGGGGCTGAGAAGTTTGTGTATATGAGTTAGTGGGGGGCTGAGGAGTTTGTACGAGTTAGTGGGGGGCTGAGGAGTTTGTTTGTACGAGTTAGTGGGGGGCTGAGGAGTTTGTGTGTACGAGTTAGTGGGGGGCTGAGGAGTTTGTACGAGTTAGTGGGGGGCTGAGGAGTTTGTGTGTACGAGTTAGTGGGGGGGCTGAGGAGTTTGTGTGTACGGGTTAGTGGGGGGGCTGAGGAGTTTGTGTGTACGGGTTAGTGGGGGGCTGAGGAGTTTGTACGAGTTAGTGGGGGGCTGAGGAGTTTGTACGAGTTAGTGGGGGGCTGAGGAGTTTGTGTGTACGAGTTAGTGGGGGGCTGAGGAGTTTGTGTGTACGAGTTAGTGGGGGGCTGAGGAGTTTGTGTGTACGAGTTAGTGGGGGGCTGAGGAGTTTGTGTGTACGAGTTAGTGGGGGGCTGAGGAGTTTGTGTGTACGAGTTAGTGGGGGGCTGAGGAGTTTGTGTGTACGAGTTAGTGGGGGGCTGAGGAGTTTGTGTGTACGAGTTAGTGGGGGGCTGAGGAGTTTGTGTATACGAGTTAGTGGGGGGCTGAGGAGTTTGTACGAGTTAGTGGGGGGCTGAGGAGTTTGTGTGTACGAGTTAGTGGGGGGCTGAGGAGTTTGTGTGTATGAGTTAGTGGGGGGCTGAGGAGTTTGTACGAGTTAGTGGGGGGCTGAGGAGTTTGTTTGTACGAGTTAGTGGGGGGCTGAGGAGTTTGTGTTTACGAGTTAGTGGGGGGGCTGAGGAGTTTGTACGAGTTAGTGGGGGGCTGAGGAGTTTGTGTGTATGATTTAGTGGGGGGCTGAGGAGTTTGTTTGTACGAGTTAGTGGGGGTCTGAGGAGTTTGTGTGTACGAGTTAGTGGGGGGCTGAGGAGTTTGTGTGTACGAGTTAGTGGGGGGCTGAGGAGTTTGTACGAGTTAGTGGGGGGCTGAGGAGTTTGTGTGTACGAGTTAGTGGGGGGCTGAGGAGTTTGTGGGTACGAGTTAGTGGGGGGCTGAGGAGTTTGTACGAGTTAGTGGGGGGCTGAGGAGTTTGTGTGTACGAGTTAGTGGGGGGCTGAGGAGTTTGTACGAGTTAGTGGGGGGCTGAGGAGTTTGTGTGTACGAGTTAGTGGGGGGCTGAGGAGTTTGTACGAGTTAGTGGGGGGCTGAGGAGTTTGTGTGTACGAGTTAGTGGGGGGCTGAGGAGTTTGTGTTTACGAGTTAGTGGGGGGGCTGAGGAGTTTGTGTGTACGAGTTAGTGGGGGGCTGAGGAGTTTGTACGAGTTAGTGGGGGGCTGAGAAGTTTGTGTATATGAGTTAGTGGGGGGCTGAGGAGTTTGTACGAGTTAGTGGGGGGCTGAGGAGTTTGTGTGTACGAGTTAGTGGGGGGCTGAGGAGTTTGTGTGTACAAGTTAGTGGGGGGCTGAGGAGTTTGTGTGTACGAGTTAGTGGGGGGCTGAGGAGTTTGTGTGTACGAGTTAGTGGGGGGCTGAGGAGTTTGTGTGTACAAGTTAGTGGGGGGCTGAGGAGTTTGTACGAGTTAGTGGGGGGCTGAGGAGTTTGTGTGTACGAGTTAGTGGGGGGCTGAGGAGTTTGTACGAGTTAGTGGGGGGCTGAGGAGTTTGTGTGTACGAGTTAGTGGGGGGCTGAGGAGTTTGTGTGTACGAGTTAGTGGGGGGCTGAGGAGTTTGTGTGTACGAGTTAGTGGGGGGCTGAGATGTTTGTGTGTACGAGTTAGTGGGGGGCTGAGAAGTTTGTGTATATGAGTTAGTGGGGGGCTGAGGAGTTTGTACGAGTTAGTGGGGGGCTGAGGAGTTTGTGTGTACGAGTTAGTGGGGGGCTGAGGAGTTTGTACGAGTTAGTGGGGGGCTGAGGAGTTTGTACGAGTTAGTGGGGGGGCTGAGGAGTTTGTGTGTACGAGTTAGTGGGGGGCTGAGGAGTTTGTGTGTACGAGTTAGTGGGGGGCTGAGGAGTTTGTGTGTACGAGTTAGTGGGGGACTGAGGAGTTTGTACGAGTTAGTGGGGGGCTGAGGAGTTTGTGTGTACGAGTTAGTGGGGGGCTGAGGAGTTTGTGTGTACGAGTTAGTGGGGGGCTGAGGAGTTTGTACGAGTTAGTGGGGGGCTGAGGAGTTTGTACGAGTTAGTGGGGGGCTGAGGAGTTTGTACGAGTTAGTGGGGGGCTGAGGAGTTTGTGTGTACGAGTTAGTGGGGGGCTGAGGAGTTTGTACGAGTTAGTGGGGGGCTGAGGAGTTTGTACGAGTTAGTGGGGGGCTGAGGAGTTTCTGTGTACGAGTTAGTGGGGGGGCTGAGGAGTTTGTGTGTATGAGTTAGTGGGGGGCTGAGGAGTTTGTACGAGTTAGTGGGGGGCTGAGGAGTTTGTGTGTACGAGTTAGTGGGGGGGCTGAGGAGTTTGTGTGTACGAGTTAGTGGGGGGCTGAGGAGTTTGTGTGTACGAGTTAGTGGGGGGCTGAGGAGTTTGTACGAGTTAGTGGGGGGCTGAGGAGTTTGTGTGTACGAGTTAGTGGGGGGCTGAGGAGTTTGTGTGTACAAGTTAGTGGGGGGCTGAGGAGTTTGTGTGTACGAGTTAGTGGGGGGCTGAGGAGTTTGTGTGTACGAGTTAGTGGGGGGCTGAGGAGTTTGTGTGTACGAGTTAGTGGGGGGCTGAGGAGTTTGTACGAGTTAGTGGGGGGCTGAGGAGTTTGTGTGTATGAGTTAGTGGGGGGCTGAGGAGTTTGTACGAGTTAGTGGGGGGCTGAGGAGTTTGTTTGTACGAGTTAATGGGGGGCTGAGGAGTTTGTGTTTACGAGTTAGTGGGGGGCTGAGGAGTTTGTACGAGTTAGTGGGGGGCTGAGGAGTTTGTGTGTACGAGTTAGTGGGGGGCTGAGGAGTTTGTACGAGTTAGTGGGGGGCTCACCAAACCAACTTACTTACCCACTCCCCCACCAACTCACTCGTTCACTCACCCCCTCACTCACCCACTCACTCGCTCACCCACCCACTCACTCACTCACCCACCAACTCACTCGCTCACCCACCCACTCACTCACCCACCAACTCACTCACCAACTCACTCACTCACTCACCAACTCACTCACTCACTCACCAACTCACTCGCTCACCCACTCACCCACTCCCTCACCCAACTCAATCCCTCACCCACCAACTCACACACTCACTCCCCCACTCACTCACCCACTCACTCACTCCCTCACCCACCCAACCACTCACACACCATCTCACCAACTCACTCGCTCACCAACTCACCCACTCACTCACCCACTCCCTCACCCACCAACTCACTCACTCACTCACCCACTCCCTCACTCACCCACTCACTCACTCACTCACCCACTCCCTCACCCACCAACTCACTCACTCGCTCACCCACCAACTCACCCACTCGCTCACCCACTCACTCACTCCCTCACCCACCCACTCACTCACCAACTCACTCACTCCCCCACTCACTCACCCACCCACTCACCCACTCACTCCCCCACCCACCCGCTCACCCACCTACTCACTCCCCCACCCACTCACTCACCCACTCACTCACCCACTCACTCACCCCACCAACTAAATAACGATCAGCACCACATCTCATAAGGCTGCAGATTTCAGTGAACAAGAAAATCACTTTTCCTTCTTTGGTTCTTTCGGTAAAGTCGCGTAGACTGATGAAGGCCGCTAGTGTTGTGGCCGAAACGTCGTGAGAATATTATCGTGTTATTTTAGTTTATCAATGTATTATTTTATTATCATTCTACGTGGTGGTGACTTTACCGAAAGAACCAAAGAAGATGAATTCCTTGCAGTCACGAAAGCTTTAAATCGAAAAAGAAAATCACTCTCCGTGTCTCTCTCTCTCCCCGTGTCTCTCTCCCCGTGTCTCTCTCTCTCCCTGTGTCTCTCTCCCTGTGTCTCTCTCCCCCCTTGTCTCACTCCCCCCCCCCCCCCCCCCGTGTCACTCACCCACCCACCAACTCACCCACCCACCAACTCACCCACTCACCCACTCACCCACCCATAAACTCAACCACCCACCAACTCACCCACCCACTCACCAACTCACCCACCCACCCACTCACTCACCAACTCACCCACCCACTCACTCACCAACTTACCCACCCACTCACTCACCAACTCACCCACCCACTCACCCACTAACTCACCCACCCACTCACCAATTCACCCACTCCCCAACTCCCCAACTCACTCCCCCACCAACTCACCCACCCACTCACCCATCCACTCACCCACTTACCAAGTCACTCACCCACTCACCAACTCGCTCACCCATCCACTCATCCAAAGCACCAACCCACCCATCCACCAACCCACCCATCCACTCCCCCACTCACCAATTAACTCACCAACTCACCCACTGATCAACTCACTCCCCCACCAACTCACCAACTCCCTCTCTCACTAACTCACCAAAACAACTCACTCACACACTCCCTCACCAACTCACTCGCTCACCCACCCCCTCACCCACCCACTCCTCACCCACCAACTCACTCGCTCACTCACCCACTCACTCACAGTCGCTCACTCACCAACTCACTCACTCACCCACCCACTCACTCACTCACCCACCCACTCACTCACTCACCCACTCACTCACTCACTCACCCACCAACTCACTCACTCACCCACTCACTCACTCACTCACCCACCAACTCACTCACTCACCCACCCACTCACCCACCAACTCACTCACTCACCCACCAACTCACTCACTCACCCACCCACTCACTCACTCACCCACCAACTCACTCACTCACCCACCCACTCACTCACTCACCCACCAACTCACTCACTCACCCACCAACTCACTCACTCACTCACCCACCAACTCACTCACTCACCCACCCACTCACTCACTCACCCACCAACTCACTCACTCACCCACCAACTCACTCACTCACCCACCAACTCACTCACTCACCCACCCACTCACTCACCCACCAACTCACTCACTCACCCACCAACTCACCCACTCACTCATCCACTCACTCACCCCACCAACTAAATAACGATCAGCACCACATCTCATAAGGCTGCAGATTTATTTTAGTGAACAAGAAAATCACTCTCCGTGTCTCACCCCTCCCGTGTCTCTCTCCCCGTGTCTCTCTCTCTCCCCGTGTCTCTCTCTCCCCGTGTCTCTCTCCCCGTGTCTCTCTCTCCCCGTGTCTCTCTCTCCCCGTGTCTCTCTCTCCCCGTGTCTCTCTCTCCCCGTGTCTCTCTCTCCCCATGTCTCTCTCTCCCCGTGTCTCTCTCTCCCCGTGTCTCTCTCTCCCCGTGTCTCTCTCTCCCCGTGTCTCTCTTCCACCGTGTCTCTCTCACCCCCGTGTCTCTCTCTCTCTCCCCGTGTCTCTCTCCCCGTGTCTCTCTCCCACCG
>NW_027423126.1:208062-215020 GCF_048934315.1 Petromyzon marinus
ACACAGTGAGACACACACACACAGTGAGACACACACACAGTGAGACACACACACTGAGACACGCACAGTGAGACACACACACACACACAGTGACACACACACACAGTGAGACACACACACACAGTGAGACACACAGTGAGACACACACACAGACACACAGTGAGACACACACACAGACACACAGTGAGACACACACACAATGAGACAGTGAGACACACATTGAGAGACACACACACAGTGAGACAGAGAGAGACACAGACAGAGAGACACAGAGAGACAGAGAAAGACACAGACAGAGACAATAGGTGAGTGAGTAGGTGAGTGAGTAGGTGAGTGAGTGGGTGGGTGGGCGAGTAGGTGAGTGAGTAGGTGAGTAGGTGAGTGAGTAGGTGAGTGAGTAGGTGAGTGAGTGGGTGAGTAAGCGAGTGAGTGGGTGAGTAAGCAAGTGGGTGAGTGAGTAGGCGAGTGAGTAGGTGAGTGAGTAGGTGACTAAGTAGGTGAGTGAGTGGGCGAGTAAGCGAGTGAGTAGGTGAGCGAGTAGGTGAGTGAGTGGGCAGGTGAGTAGGTGAGTGAGTGGGTGAGTGAGTAGGTGAGTGAGTAGGTGAGTGAGTAGGTGAGTAGGTGAGTGAGTAGGTGAGTGAGTAGGTGAGTGAGATGGTGAGTAGGTGAGTAGGTGAGCGAGTAGGTGAGTGAGTAGGTGAGTGGGTGAGTAGGTGAGTGAGTAGGTGAGTAGGTGAGTGAGTAGGTGAGTGAGTAGGTGAGTGAGTAGGTGAGTGAGTAGGTGAGTGAGATGGTGAGTAGGTGAGTAGGTGAGCGAGTAGGTGAGTGAGTAGGTGAGTAGGTGAGTGAGTAGGTGAGTAGGTGAGTGAGATGGTGAGTGAGTAGGTGAGTGAGATGGTGAGTGAGATGGTGAGTGAGTAGGTGAGTGAGTAGGTGAGTGAGATGGTGAGTGAGTAGGTGAGTAGGTGAGTGAGTAGGTGAGTAGGTGAGTGAGTAGGTGAGTGAGTAGGTGAGTGAGATGGTGAGTAGGTGAGTAGGTGAGCGAGTAGGTGAGTGAGTAGGTGAGAGAGTGGGTGAGTGAGTGGGTGAGTAAGCGAGTGAGTGGGTGAGTGGGCAGGTGAGTGAGTAGGTGAGTGAGTAGGTGAGTGAGCAGGTGAGTAGGTGAGTGAGATGGTGAGTGAGTAGGTGAGCGAGTAGGTGAGTAGGTGAGTGAGTAGGTGAGTGAGTTGGTGAGTGAGATGGTGAGTTGGTGAGTGAGTTGGTGAGTGGTCTGGTGAGTGGTCTGGTGAGTGAGTTGGTGAGTGGTCTGGTGAGTTGGTGAGTGGCCTGGTGAGTGAGTTGGTGAGTGAGTTGGTGAGTGAGTTGGTGAGTTGGTGAGTGGCCTGGTGAGTGAGTTGGTGAGTGAGTTGGTGAGTTGGTGAGTGAGTTGGTGAGTTGGTGAGTGAGTTGGTGAGTGAGTTGGTGAGTGAGTTGGTGAGTTGGTGAGTGAGTTGGTGAGTGGTCTGGTGAGTTGGTGAGTGGTCTGGTGAGTGGTCTGGTGAGTGAGTTGGTGAGTTGGTGAGTTGGTGAGTGGTCTGGTGAGTTGGTGAGTGGCCTGGTGAGTGAGTTGGTGAGTGAGTTGGTGAGTTGGTGAGTGAGTTGGTGAGTGAGTTGGTGAGTGGCCTGGTGAGTTGGTGAGTGGCCTGGTGAGTGAGTTGGTGAGTGAGTTGGTGAGTTGGTGAGTGAGTTGGTGAGTTGGTGAGTGAGTTGGTGAGTTGGTGAGTGAGTTGGTGAGTTGGTGAGTGAGTTGGTGAGTTGGTGAGTGAGTTGGTGAGTGAGTTGGTGAGTTGGTGAGTGAGTTGGTGAGTTGGTGAGTGAGTTGGTGAGTGAGTTGGTGAGTGGCCTGGTGAGTGAGTTGGTGAGTGAGTAGGTGAGTGGCCTGGTGAGTGAGTTGGTGAGTGAGTAGGTGAGTGGCCTGGTGAGTAGGTGAGTGGCCTGGTGAGTGAGTTGGTGAGTTGGTGAGTTGGTGAGTTGCCTGGTGAGTTGGTGAGTGAGTTGGTGAGTGAGTTGGTGAGTGAGTTGGTGAGTGAGTTGGTGAGTGAGTTGGTGAGTGAGTTGGTGAGTGGTCTGGTGAGTTGGTGAGTGAGTTGGTGAGTGAGTAGGTGAGTGAGTTGGTGAGTTGGTGAGTGGCCTGGTGAGTGAGTTGGTGAGTTGGTGAGTGAGTTGGTGAGTGGTCTGGTGAGTGAGTTGGTGAGTGAGTTGGTGAGTGAGTTGGTGAGTTGGTGAGTTGGTGAGTGGTCTGGTGAGTGAGTTGGTGAGTGGTCTGGTGAGTTGGTGAGTTGGTGAGTGGTCTGGTGAGTTGGTGAGTGAGTTGGTGAGTGGTCTGGTGAGTAGGTGAGTGGTCTGGTGAGTGAGTTGGTGAGTGAGTTGGTGAGTTGGTGAGTTGGTGAGTAGGTGAGTGAGATGGTGAGTTGGTGAGTTGGTGAGTAGGTGAGTGAGATGGTGAGTTGGTGAGTTGGTGAGTGAGTTGGTGAGTTGGTGAGTTGGTGAATGGCCTGGTGAGTTGGTGAGTGAGTTGGTGAGTTGGTGAGTGGCCTGGTGAGTGAGTTGGTGAGTTGGTGAGTGGCCTGGTGAGTGAGTTGGTGAGTTGGTGAGTGGCCTGGTGAGTGAGTTGGTGAGTGGCCTGGTGAGTGAGTTGGTGAGTTGGTGAGTAAGTTGGTGAGTTGGTGAGTTGGTGAGTTGGTGAGTAAGTTGGTGAGTGGCCTGGTGAGTGAGTTGGTGAGTTGGTGAGTGGCCTGGTGAGTGAGTTGGTGAGTTGGTGAGTAAGTTGGTGAGTTGGTGAGTTGGTGAGTTGGTGAGTAAGTTGGTGAGTTGGTGAGTTGGTGAGTTGGTGAGTGGCCTGGTGAGTTGGTGAGTTGGTGAGTGGCCTGGTGAGTGAGTTGGTGAGTGAGTTGGTGAGTGAGTTGGTGAGTGAGTTGGTGAGTTGGTGAGTGAGTTGGTGAGTGAGTTGGTGAGTGAGTTGGTGAGTGAGTTGGTGAGTGAGTTGGTGAGTTGGTGAGTGGTCTGGTGAGTTGGTGAGTGGCCTGGTGAGTGGGTGAGTGGTCTGGTGAGTTGGTGAGTTGGTGAGTGGCCTGGTGAGTTGGTGAGTGGCCTGGTGAGTGACTTGGTGAGTGAGTAGGTGAGTGAGTAGGTGAGTGAGTTGGTGAGTGAGTTGGTGAGTTGGTGAGTGGTCTGGTGAGTTGGTGAGTTGGTGAGTGGCCTGGTGAGTGAGTTGGTGAGTTGGTGAGTGGCCTGGTGAGTGAGATGGTGAGTTGGTGAGTGGCCTGGTGAGTTGGTGAGTGGCCTGGTGAGTGAGTTGGTGAGTGAGTTGGTGAGTGGCCTGGTGAGTGAGTTGGTGAGTGAGTTGGTGAGTTGGTGAGTTGGTGAGTGAGTTGGTGAGTTGGTGAGTGAGTTGGTGAGTTGGTGAGTAAGTTGGTGAGTGGCCTGGTGAGTGAGTTGGTGAGTGAGTTGGTGAGTTGGTGAGTTGGTGAGTGAGTTGGTGAGTGAGTTGGTGAGTGAGTTGGTGAGTGGCCTGGTGAGTTGGTGAGTGGCCTGGTGAGTGAGTTGGTGAGTGAGTTGGTGAGTGAGTTGGTGAGTTGGTGAGTGAGTTTGGTGAGTGAGTTGGTGAGTGAGTTGGTGAGTGGCCTGGTGAGTTGGTGAGTGAGTTGGTGAGTGAGTTGGTGAGTGAGTTGGTGAGTGAGTTGGTGAGTTGGTGAGTGAGTTGGTGAGTGAGTTGGTGAGTGGTCTGGTGAGTTGGTGAGTGGCCTGGTGAGTGACTTGGTGAGTGGCCTGGTGAGTGAGTTGGTGAGTTGGTGAGTTGGTGAGTGGCCTGGTGAGTTGGTGAGTGAGTTGGTGAGTGAGTTGGTGAGTGAGTTGGTGAGTTGGTGAGTTGGTGAGTTGGTGAGTGAGTTGGTGAGTTGGTGAGTAAGTTGGTGAGTGAGTTGGTGAGTGAGTTGGTGAGTTGGTGAGTGAGTGGGTGAGTGAGTTGGTGAGTGAGTTGGTGAGTTGGTGAGTAAGTTGGTGAGTTGGTGAGTTGGTGAGTAAGTTGGTGAGTGAGTTGGTGAGTGAGTTGGTGAGTTGGTGAGTAAGTTGGTGAGTGAGTTGGTGAGTGAGTTGGTGAGTGAGTTGGTGAGTGAGTTGGTGAGTTGGTGAGTGACTTGGTGAGTGAGTTGGTGAGTGAGTTGGTGAGTTGGTGAGTGAGTTGGTGAGTGAGTTGGTGAGTGGCCTGGTGAGTGAGTTGGTGAGTGAGTTGGTGAGTGAGTTGGTGAGTGAGTTGGTGAGTGAGTTGGTGAGTGAGTTGGTGAGTGGCCTGGTGAGTTGGTGAGTGGCCTGGTGAGTGGAGTTGGTGAGTGAGTTGGTGAGTTGGTGAGTGAGTTGGTGAGTTGGTGAGTGGTCTGGTGAGTAGGTGAGTGAGTTGGTGAGTTGGTGAGTTGGTGAGTGAGTTGGTGAGTGAGTTGGTGAGTTGGTGAGTTGGTGAGTGAGTTGGTGAGTTGGTGAGTGACTTGGTGAGTGAGTTGGTGAGTTGGTGAGTTGGTGAGTGGCCTGGTGAGTGACTTGGTGAGTGAGTTGGTGAGTTGGTGAGTTGGTGAGTGAGTTGGTGAGTTGGTGAGTTGGTGAGTGAGTTGGTGAGTGAGTTGGTGAGTTGGTGAGTGAGTTGGTGAGTGGCCTGGTGAGTGAGTTGGTGAGTGAGTTGGTGAGTGAGTTGGTGAGTGAGTTGGTGAGTTGGTGAGTGACTTGGTGAGTGAGTTGGTGAGTTGGTGAGTGGCCTGGTGAGTGAGTTGGTGAGTGAGTTGGTGAGTTGGTGAGTTGGTGAGTGAGTTGGTGAGTGGGTGAGTTGGTGAGTGAGTTGGTGAGTGAGTTGGTGAGTTGGTGAGTGAGTTGGTGAGTGGGTGAGTGAGTTGGTGAGTGGGTGAGTGAGTTGGTGAGTTGGTGAGTGAGTTGGTGAGTGAGTTGGTGAGTGAGTTGGTGAGTGAGTTGGTGAGTGAGTTGGTGAGTGAGTTGGTGAGTGAGTTGGTGAGTGAGTTGGTGAGTGAGTTGGTGAGTGAGTTGGTGAGTGAGTAGGTGAGTGAGTTGGTGAGTGAGTTGGTGAGTGAGTTGGTGAGTGAGTTGGTGAGTTGGTGAGTGAGTTGGTGAGTGAGTTGGTGAGTGAGTTGGTGAGTGAGTTGGTGAGTTGGTGAGTGAGTTGGTGAGTGGTCTGGTGAGTGAGTTGGTGAGTTGGTGAGTGAGTTGGTGAGTGGTCTGGTGAGTGAGTTGGTGAGTGAGTTGGTGAGTGGTCTGGTGAGTGAGTTGGTGAGTGAGTGAGTTGGTGAGTGGTCTGGTGAGTTGGTGAGTGAGTTGGTGAGTTGGTGAGTGAGTTGGTGAGTGAGTTTGGTGAGTGAGTTGGTGAGTGAGTTGGTGAGTGAGTTGGTGAGTGAGTTGGTGAGTGGGTTGGTGAGTGAGTTGGTGAGTGAGTTGGTGAGTGAGTTGGTGAGTGAGTTGGTGAGTTGGTGAGTGAGTTGGTGAGTGAGTTGGTGAGTGAGTTGGTGATGAGTTGGTGAGTGAGTTGGTGAGTTGGTGAGTGAGTTGGTGAGTGAGTTGGTGAGTGAGTTGGTGAGTTGGTGAGTGAGTTGGTGAGTGAGTTGGTGAGTGAGTTGGTGAGTGAGTTGGTGAGTGAGTTGGTGAGTTGGTGAGTGAGTAGATGAGTGACTTGGTGAGTGAGTTGGTGAGTTGGTGAGTGAGTTGGTGAGTTGGTGAGTGAGTTGGTGAGTTGGTGAGTTGGTGAGTGAGTTGGTGAGTGAGTTGGTGAGTTGGTGAGTTGGTGAGTGAGTTGGTGAGTGAGTTGGTGAGTGAGTTGGTGAGTTGGTGAGTGAGTTGAGTGACTTGGTGAGTGAGTTGGTGAGTTGGTGAGTGAGTTGGTGAGTTGGTGAGTGAGTTGGTGAGTTGGTGAGTGAGTTGGTGAGTGGCCTGGTGAGTTGGTGAGTGAGTTGGTGAGTTGGTGAGTGAGTTGGTGAGTTGGTGAGTGAGTAGATGAGTGACTTGGTGAGTGAGTTGGTGAGTTGGTGAGTGAGTTGGTGAGTTGGTGAGTGAGTTGGTGAGTTGGTGAGTGAGTTGGTGAGTGGGCTGGTGAGTTGGTGAGTGAGTTGGTGAGTTGGTGAGTGAGTTGGTGAGTTGGTGAGTGAGTTGGTGAGTTGGTGAGTGAGTTGGTGAGTTGGTGAGTGAGTTGGTGAGTTGGTGAGTTGGTGAGTTGGTGAGTGAGTTGGTGAGTTGGTGAGTGAGTTGGTGAGTTGGTGAGTTGGTGAGTTGGTGAGTTGGTGAGTGAGTTGGTGAGTTGGTGAGTGAGTTGGTGAGTTGGTGAGTGAGTTGGTGAGTTGGTGAGTGAGTTGGTGAGTTGGTGAGTGAGTTGGTGAGTTGGTGAGTTGGTGAGTGAGTTGGTGAGTGAGTTGGTGAGTGAGTTTGGTGAGTTGGTGAGTGAGTAGTGAGTGAGTTGGTGAGTGAGTTGGTGAGTTGGTGAGTGGAGTTGGTGAGTTGGTGAGTGAGTTGGTGAGTTGGTGAGTGAGTTGGTGAGTGCGCTTGTGAGTTGGTGAGTGAGTTGGTGAGTTGGTGAGTGAGTTGGTGAGTTGGTGAGTGAGTAGATGAGTGACTTGGTGAGTGAGTTGGTGAGTTGGTGAGTGAGTTGGTGAGTTGGTGAGTGAGTTGGTGAGTTGGTGAGTGAGTTGGTGAGTGGCTGAGTGAGTGGTGAGTGAGTTGGTGAGTTGGTGAGTGAGTTGGTGAGTTGGTGAGTGTGAGTTGGTGAGTTGGTGAGTGAGTTGGTGAGTTGGTGAGTTGGATGAGTTGGTGAGTTGGTGAGTGAGTTGGTGAGTTGGTGAGTGAGGTGAGTTGGTGAGTTGGTGAGTGAGTTGGTGAGTGAGTTGTGAGTGAGTTGAGTTGGTGAGTTGGTGAGTGAGATACCGTTTCCCGAGTG